>NC_084528.1:16854859-17154859 GCF_024500275.1 Phycodurus eques | reverse complement strand
CATATTGCCTGTGACAAAACTCATCAACTCTGCATTTCCATGCGACTGAATTATTTCAACACACTGTGATAATTGGTGCTGGCCCCTCCCAGACTTCTTTTTGTGGTGTTCTGTCCAAAGTTTTAAACTCAATGTTACACAAGATGGGCAGATGCATCCAAATCCTGCACACTCTGAACGAGTGAAATCAAACAAAGCATGACTTGTATGTAGTTTTTCTGGCTTCCCCAAAATTATCGGAGCAATATACTTATTTTCTGTAACTCAGTAACATTTTAATGTTCGTCTTCCACGAACATTTCCAAATCCATCAATTCCAAAATTTTTTTGTGCTTGTGGTGCTGTCCCAAATGTTCCATAGTGAAAACCATCAGTGCTACCTAAAGTGCCCAACATTTTTTTACAGCGGTCTCTACCACTTTTACACCTGTTGTCAACAGAGCGCACAAGCTGTTAGAGTGATTAAAGACCCAGTATAGCGCTGCTATTTGGGATCATGTGCAAAACGCCCAACAAGAGCGCATGCAATCTGTTCGAGTGAACACACAATTTTGCCCTGGTATTTGGGATCTTATTAAATCAGGCCCTATGTGTCTCAGGCTCATACCACGTGAGTACCACACTTTGAAAATCACTGCCACACAAAATTGGCATAAAGGAGCACAATGGTAATGGTGTAAAATGAGCTACAAAAAAGCAGTAGTGCTAAATGTGGGCTCGTTTGGCAAGCATGAGGAAACACTCCCTGTTCTTATCTGAAGACTTAAACTATTTTCGTAAGGTGGACAACGTTTTCTTATTTCATTTCTGTTTCTTCAACGTCATGATCATAGTAAAACATCATAGCTTGTCTGTACTGACATGTTTGTTCCCTCCTTTAGCAACAACGGAACATGCTATCGCCAGTGCCAGGGGCGCTCTGTGCTGCTCTCCTCCAGCTCCTCCTCCCCTGTTGTACCTCTCTCCTCATCCCTGGGCTGGCGGAGTGGCACAGAGGGAAACGGTGGACTCTCCCATTGCCTATGGGTCCTGTCAGTGACTGAGAACCTGGCGCCCTGTCTCCCGAGGCAGCCGTGTCCGCCCGTTGCCCTCACGCTGCATCCTGACTCCCATACTCACTGTAAAGTGAGTTAACATGTTAGCTCTTCTGCCTTTGTGGGAACGCTCTGTGGAACTCCCATTATTCACATTCTTTCTTGATAGTGGCAGATCTACGAACCTAGCGGCTCAATGTCGGGGTGGTTATTAAGTAAAGTAGTCCCACTCTTATGTCACATCTTGCCCAGAAACACATTTTCACTCCAGACACCCATCTATTCGTATAAAAACAATGATGAAGTAAATATTTCACAAGATGTCCGCCTTAAGAAATATCTGATTCACATTAAATTAATAAATACAAGTATTTATTTTGCAGAGTTCATATGTGTATGTCTTTGACGGCCTTCCTCGTCTCCTGGGCAACGGTGTCGTACATTCGGACCACAACCTACTCGGGGCATTCTGCGGCACAACAAGGACACAGCCTATCACTGTGGAGGCAACATCAGGTATCCCGCATCACCATATGCTCATCATTTAAAAGCAGCTGAACAGATCACTTGACCCTCTCTGCTTCCCTCATCTCCCGCCCACCAGGTGTGATTTCCGTCTACTTTGAGGCCAACGTGTCATCGAACAAGCCCCAAGGCTTCAATGCGTCTTTCTGGGTGCGGCGGTGTCGCCACAGTTCTGACGAGGGTGACGACGGGTCGCACCCATGTCCTGGTGGCGCGCAGTGCCAGCGGGGGATTTGCCAGTGCCCTCCGGGATATGGAGGCCCCCACTGTGACCGGCCCGTGTGTCCCCACGACTGTGGCATTGCAGAGGGACGAGGAGCTTGTAATATAGTACGTGTGGTGACCATAATTTCCGATTCATTGCATTGAGTGGCGGCGGTCTCGTGGTTAGTTCTGAGTTCTGAGGTTATGGGTCTGAACATCCCGGCTTCAGGCTTCCAGTGTGCAGTTTGTATGTTCACCCAGTGCTTGCGTGGGTTTTTCTCTTAGTACTCTTGTCTTCCTCCCACATTACAGTCTTGTATAAACTACGCGGAAGTGATACTTGGGTAAAACGAAAAGTGTTGTAACAGAATTCTCCCTGAGAAAAAGTACCTGACATTTGATGGGCTTAATATCAGACAGTTTCTGTTATTAAATGTAGTTACGTGTTGGAAGTAAAAGTATTAAAGAAGAGTGTGGTTAGAATTATTGTTTTTAGTCATTTAGATTTTATTTTTAATTTGCATGCCTTTCTCTGGACAGGCAGAACTATTCCTGCGCTTTATATTCTGCGGTTCAGAGAAAATGCGATGGATGGATGCATTGAGTGGCAATGTCTTATTTTTACGTTTTTTCTCAGACCCTAGGAGTGTGCGTGTGTTCAGAGAACTGGGCCGGTTCTGACTGCGCTGTCCCGTGGGACTCCAACAGCCTGATTTGGGAGACACTGCTGGACACGCAACTGACAGTGGTACAACATAGCTACGACAACCCACAACCCCCCCCCCCCGGAAACTGCCGTGGAGCACTGGACATTGTGACACACTTTTTTTTTTTCTACACAGAACCAGGCTCACAGGTTCCTCCACAGGATGGGCCACTCTCTGGTGTCTGGACCTCATGGCAACCTTTGGATGTACGGAGGACTCTCACTTTCAGAGGGAATTCTGGGAAATATTTACAGGTAAGCAACAGTCACATCATCAATACTGTTGTGTATTAAGTAGCCTTGCAACGACTATTCAAATACTTGGAAATATTCCATTACAAAAAAGGTCGGAGCAAAGTCTCTGCCTCACTTCGCAAGCATAATTTTTTCCACACGGACTAATGTTGCTGCAGTCGCACCCGCCACTCCGAGTAGAAATAAGCTAGCGCAATGGCAACGAGACAGGAGGAGAGTCCAAGTCCTTGGCCAAATAGACACAATGTCCAAAGTTTTGGATCATTTCACACTTAACAAGAGAGTGCAAAAACATGTCTACAAACGCTACCACAGAAGGTAACGTATGGATGTTATTGAATTTAATATAGCCTACCATCGCTAGAACACTATATGTTAGAACGTATTCTAATGCCACTGCAAATGGTCAAAAATAGACACAGCCGCCGGTGCACTTTCAACCCCTTTATTGAACAAACTGTAAGAAAACAAAGATGTAATCAGGACATTCAGTCACGAGCTGCCGATGGCCACTATTTACACCGAGTATATCAAAATGCAAAACGGCTAACTGGTTAGCCAGTTAACAGCCAGCCAACTCTACACTCTCAATTGCTGAAACCCATGTCACTCACCAGGCCAGGCCCTGCCTTTTAAAGCCATTTAGAATCAAATTCACAGATACTACAGTAGAATGTTAGGATGGTGACTCCATGTGGACAAAAATAATACCTGCACCTCACATGTACATATCACTGGCGTTGGGCGGAAACCTATCTCCACATTTGGTCAATTTCATATTTTTGTAATGAATTTTTACTAATGGTCAGTGCCCAAGCAGCCTAAGATAATTTTACACTTTAGAGAATGTGAGTCCGAGGATGCACATGTCTGTAAATAATGAGTCCCAGCCCTGGAACAATTAGTCCCTGCAACTAATACAGTGGTGCCTTGAGATACAAGATTAATTCATTCTGTGACCATGCTCTTCTCTCAAAATATCTCTTAACACATTTCTCCTTAAAATGAATGGAAATGCAATGAATCTGTTCCAGTCCCCCAAAAGACAGTTTTTAATTTTTTTTTTAAAAAAAGACAGGTGGCAGTGTATTGTAAAATTAGTCATAAACTGTGTTGCCACAGTTAACTTGAAAAAATAACTTAGTTACTTTACTGATTACTTGAGCTTAAAAGTAACTTAGTTACTTTAATGATTACTTCATTTCAAAGGTAACTAAGTTAGAAAAAAGTAACTTTTTAGTTACTTTCAGAACTTTCAGGAACTTTTTTACTAAATGTAAAGAAGCACACCTTTCCCAGGACACTTCTCTAAAGACTCTTAACTGATAAATAGATGGATGGATGCTGTTTGTGGTCCATGAAGGCAACTGTGTGTGTGTGCGTGCATGTACGTAAACGTGAAAGTGAGTGACACGCACGCACAGACACGCACAAACACACACACACTACATTGCTCCCACCACAGTAATTTGATGCAAAGAGTGAGAAAATGCTCCCAGTGACAAGTTTAACCAGCTCTTTAACTAGAGAAGCACTTACTACGTGACGTCAGCCGTGCAGCGCGTTAAACCAGCTCACAGTCCGGACTCCAGATGAAGTTGAAAGTTCTCACATTTCATTGTAAATATTATTTAAGCTAAATATTGTAAGTCCTTCAGTGAGTCAGTCCTTACCCTCCATGACCGCACACTTTGGTATGAATAATTAACCCACAATACATTGCGCGTTTAACCCGCTAGTAAAACTGTATTCTTAATGTGTAAATAAAAAAGGAACAACAATCAAATACACTTTTTTACTAAGGAAAATAACAAAAATAGTGTGGCAGAAGTGAAATCGTGCATTTCTTTGCACTTTTATGGTACTCCACCGTCACTGTGCATTGTCTAATAAACAATCACTTCCCAATTGCTTTCTTCTATTTGTTGAAAACATTTTCAACATTTTGGTTAAATGCTTCTGCACAGCAGGACTGCTCTTTGTTCGAATCGCCAGTTACAAATTAGTACTTGGTGAGAGACATTGATGAGGCAAAAGTAGTCTTGTTTCTTTCTTTGGGGTAAAATAATGAGGCTATGAGGTGCTGCATTTATTTATTCCAGTGGTGGAAATACACTAAATTGTCCATAGGTGTATGATAACAGCTTTCTACGTCTTGTTTTAGATATTCCGTGTTGGACCGCCGTTGGACTCAAATGTTGACAAGTTCGCCAGATGAGGGTTCTACCCCGCCCGCTCGCTATCACCACGCCGCTGCCCTGCTGAACAGCCACGAAATGGGAACCAGTCATAGCTGCATGCTGGTGGTGGGCGGAGTCACTCAGCACTCTGTTGCCATGGACGCTTGGAGTCTTAACCTCAGCAGTTTGGTCTGGAGAGAGCACAAGGTCGAGAAACGGGCATTTTGTGTAGACTCTGCAATATTTGGACCTCAAATTGATTACACTTCCCTTGAACTGCAATGATTAATATACAACTTTAATTAATATTAATTAATATTAATATTAATTAAATTAATATTATCAAATTAATCGATGATTTTTTTATAATCGATTAATCGTTTAGAGACCTGGTTTAATTTAACATTGTCCAAATCATCAGAAATTCAGCCTAAGCCAACATTAAATATTAATAATTATATTATTATAAGGCGGCACGGTGGGCGACTGGTTAGAGCGTCAGCCTCACAGTTCTGAGGACCAGGGTTCAATCCCCGGTCCCGCCTGTGTGGAGTTTGCATGTTCTCCCCGTGCCTGCGTGGGTTTTCTCCGGGCACTCCGGTTTCCTCCCACATCCCAAAAACACGCATTAATTGGAGACACTAAATTGCCCGTCGGTGTGAATGTGAGTGTGAATGGTTGTTTGTTTGTATGTGCCCTGCGATTGGCTGGCAACCAGTTCAGAGTGTACCCCGCCTCCTGCCCGATGACAGCTGGGATAGTCTCCAGCACGCTCGCGACCCTAGTGAGGAGAAGCGGCTCAGAAAATGGATGGATGGATATTATTATAATTGGCGGCACAGTGACCCGACTGGTGAGAGCGTCAGCCTCACAGTTCTGAGGACCCGGGTTCAATCCCCGGCCCCGCCTGTGTGGAGTTTGCATGTTCTCCCCGTGCCTGGGTGGGTTTTCTCCGGGCACTCTGGTTTTCTCCCACATCCCAAAAACATGCATGGTAGGTTAATTGAAGACTCTAAATTGCCCGTAGGTGTGAATGTGAGTGTGAATGGTTGTTAATTTCTATGTGCCCTGCGATTGGCTGGCGACCAGTTCAGGGTGTACCCCGCCTCCTGCCCGATGATAGCTGGGATTGGCTCCAGCACTCCCACGACCCTTGTGAGGATGAGCGGCTCAGGAAAAGGATGGATGGATGGATTATTATAATAATAAAGTAATAAATATAAGTCATTATATTTATACTGATTGTCTTTGTGTTTCATCAAAAAAAAAATACACTTGAAACCATCTGCTTTTACTTTGGAAAACAATTATTAACATTTTTACAGATTTTCTGATGGATGTTACGGACCAAACCAGTGACTGAATCATAATCAATTTATGTTTGTGGATTTTCTGCACTGTTAATTTCAAATTATGTCCTGTTTTTGAATGGTGAAATTAAATAGAAAAAGTTATTGTTTTAATCTGATTAGTCGAAAAAATAATCAACAGATTTATCGACTATTTAAATATTTGTTAGTTGTAGCCCTATATTTCCCCCCAACCCTAACCCCCAACCTTTATCCATCATTACAGAGCTCAGTGCTGCCCCCAGTGGCGGGCCACACGCTGACAGTGCGTCGGGACAACTCAGTGCTCTTGATTGGGGGTTACTCCCCAGAGAACGGCTTCAACCACCACTTTCTCGAGTTCAGCCCTCACACTGGAAATTGGACCGTCGTGGCGCACACGGGAATGCCACCAACAGGCTTATACGGCCACTCGGCCGTTTACCACGAGCAGACTGACTCCGTATATGTGTTTGGAGGTTACCGTTTCCACGTGGAAGCTGTGGAGCCCTCGGGAGAGCTTTATAGCCTGTACTACCCGAACTTCACGTGGTCCCTCCTGGTACCCTCGCAGGGTAATAAGGTAATTAGATCTACCTTCCAAATGTCACAGTGTGAGCAATTTGTCCACAATTTAAAGTCAAACTGTCAAAATCGTCTCGCTCGCAGGCGGATTTTCAGAAAGAGAGAGAGATAATTAAAGGTGTATTTGGTTGTTTTATTTCACAATTATTAGGTGGTCAGGCTCCCCACAGCGGCAACTATTTTTGCACAAGCCTTTAAAAAGTCACTCATCCATTTCTGCTATTTCACTGAATTTGTTTTGCAGCCCCTCTCCCGTTTTTTCCATGCTGCAGCCCTGATGAAAGACACTATGGTAATCGTCGGGGGAAGGACAGAATCGGAGGATTATAGTGACTCTGTGTCCTTGTACCAAATCAACTGTAACACCTGGATCCAGCCGGGTAATCCATCTCGTCCCTCTGTGTCTTCCTTATTATTTATTTGTTTGTCCTAACATCATATCTCTGTTGGCCAGACTCTGCCATCGGCGATCCGGTCAATCGCTCGGTGTCTCTCGCCATGACAAGCTGGGGCGGCAGCCTCTTCTTGTCGGGGGGCTTCAACGGGGTTACGTTGGGTCGTCTTCTGAACCTAACGATGCCAGCTGACCCATGTGCCGTGATGGCCACGCCGGAAACCTGTAACACCACCACCGGCAGCTGCATTTGGTGCCGAGGGGCCTGCACATCTTCCGATAGTGCTGAACGGTAACAGATTAGCGCTGTTTTAATGTTGAGATTATTTACATCTACAGTGGGTAAAGTATGGCCTGCTCTGTTCTATAATCCGGCCCACCAAGCATTTCCATTATCAAGAGTCCTCTAATATTTTTTGCAATTAAGCATATTTGTTTTTTAATTTTTTCATTTTCCCTAAAATTAATTAATTAAAAAGCATTTTTATTTATTTTTATTTTATTGTATGTGTGATTTATTGTAAAGAAAAAAAATCTAAAAATCTAAAATCTTAGTAAAATAAAAACATATATAATGAAATATACTAACTAATAATAATTCCATAAATTATGCATAATTTAAAACATATACCCTGAAATAGTATTGTATTATTAAAATGTTAAACCTTTTTTTAACCTCATCTAAAAATGACCTGGTGGATCTGTTTGTTTTGAAAATCAATTGTGGCCATCCGGGTTCATAAAGTGTGATCTCAAATTTTTGCTCACAAGTCAAAGCAAATAATTGGCCACACGATGGCTCGTTTCTAAAAAAAAAAAAAAAAGTCGCAAGACGGGTCACTCATATTTTAAGGCACCACTGTGTTGTTAATCTTTGTCTTATGTACAAATAGATTAATTCCCTTCACCATTTCTAATAGAATGGGATGTTTCACTGGCCAGTCGCCCTGTTCGCCAACCCCTCGCCAGCCAGATCAGTGCCGTAGACTTAAGACCTGCAGCGAATGCCTCGCCCGACATCCCAAGACATTCTCCGGTCCATCGCAGGTTGTTCCCACCGATTAGCATAAATCCAATTGACACGACTCCTCTGTGTTAAATCTTTGTTTATCTTTTTGTTTTCCAGCCTGCTTTCCAGTGCAAGTGGTGCACCAACTGCCCCGAGGGGGCTTGCATCAGCAGCTCGGTGAGCTGCATGTCTGAACACGACTGTCGCATCAACCAGCGTGAGATCTTCCTCTCCAGCAACTGCACGGAAACCAGCTGCGAGGCGTCCGACTGCCCCAAGTGTACGGCATCTGGCAAATGCATGTGGACCCGCCAGTTCAAACGCACAGGTAATAGTCTCTTTTTCCTTCACAAAAATCCAATTTACAATTTTATTATATTTCGCATATGTCACTTATAGAAAAAGAGCAGGACTAATTGTTCAAAACGTTTTGCTTTTTGTTTTCATCCCATTACTTTATTTCTCCTGATACAATGAACTGTAAAAACGTTTTCTAGTGTTAAGGTGGATCAACTTCCACAGAAATATATTTTTTTTGTTCAGTTTGTTTTTACAGATAATGTGAAAATAAGGGCTTTGTTTTGTCGGACAAGTATGTAAACAAGATTCTTAAGAAATTCACATTTTAAATAGTTTAATATCAATCGCATGGCTTCGTTGGTCTGTTGTCACAGAACAACAATGCACCCCCCTCCAGCCTTCTGTCTTTTCACAGGCGGCATGGCGCAGAAGATAAACACCGGGAGGGTCTCCAATTCCTATCCTCGCCCGAGTGCATGTCGTCGGTGTGTCCCTGAGCAAGACACTTAACCCACAATGCCTATGAATGAATATGGTTGATGTTTGCGGGTCATAGGCGCATAATGGCAGGCACGCTTCCAGACTGCCCCAGGGAAGATGCGGCGACACAAGTAGTTTACCACCGCCAGGGTGTGACTAATGAGTGAATGAATAATGCATGACATTGTAGAGTATCTTTGAGTGCCTAGAAAGGTCCGATATAAGTGTATTGCATTATTATTCTTATTCACAATTGTACAGATGAGACACAGAGATCTCATCAAAATATTTGCGGCTTGGAAGCACATACCTCAGTTCAAAAGCTTTCTACTTAAAATCAATGCTTTTGCAGATAAATGGCCACCATTTCTTTGGCAAAGCTTTAGTGCGATTGACTCTGTGATTGCCTTCCACCGAGCTTTTTTATTGTCATCCACAAAACAATGAAAATGATTCTACTCATCTATTTCTTAGCAGGAACTAAACGCTTGTTGTTTTTTTTTGTTGAAAAATTGCTTCTAGAGGTGTAGGGAAAGTCCATGATTTGTCAACACACTGTGATTTTGTAAACTCTCTTTTCGCAGCCATATTGTTAGTGAAAGACACAAACTCAACTGAATCAAACTAATTCTTTGCCCTAGCGTAATTATAATTGTGTTTGTGTATATCCGTTACAACAGCATTTATTTCTACTTTTTTCACCAGGCGAGACGCGGCGCATCCTGAGCGTGAGCCCCACCTACGACTGGACATGCTTCAGCTATGCCCTGGTCAACGTCTCGCCGATGCAGGTGGAATCCTCACCGCCGCTGCCATGCCCTCCGCCCTGCCACACCCTCCTCAACTGTAGCCTCTGTTTGAGTTCCAGAGGCTCTGACGGGGGCTGGCAACACTGTGTGTGGAGCATGGCCCTGCAGCAGGTAAGACAGACGCATTGAAAGTGTACTATGGGTGTCCTTCCATCCATTTTCCGTACCGTTTATCCTCACTAGGGTCGCGGGTTTGCTGGAACCTATCCCAGCTGACTCTGGGCGAGAGGCGGGGTACACCCTGAACTGGTTGCCAGCCAATCGCAGTGTACACATAGAGAAACAAACATTCGCACTTACATTCACACCTATGGGCAATTTAGAGTCTTATCGTAGTTAACCTACCATGCTTGTTTTTGGAATGTGGGAGGAAACCGGAGTAACTGGAGAAAACCAGGCAAGGGGAGAACATGCAAACTCCACATAGGGGAGGCCGGATTTGAACCCGGGTCCTCAGAACTGTGAGGCAGATGTGCTGACCAGTCGTCCACTGTTCCGCCGCACTATGGGTGTTTCTCTGTTAAAAAGTAAGACTAAAAGCTAAGCTTGTAAAATCCACTTTTTGTTGGCAAATTTAGTACCAGAAACCCCTTTTACATTGCTTGCAGAAGCTCCAATTTTTCCCCACTTTTTTACCCCAAGAACTGTTTTGTATAAACATCACTGAGATGGAATGAGTTGGATGAGGTCGACTCATCATTTTTCCACTTCAGGAGGTAATATCAGAAACCAGGGTTTACCAAAGTATACCATACAACATGTGAAACGAGACACCTCATAGAAGGTACTCCAAGCTTTTTGGATGCTTATTTCTCCCTGCCCTCCATCTTGCTTTTCTATGTAAACAGCAATTTTTCACATTTAGAAATTTTAACATATATATTATTACATTAGCCTCTAAAAGATAACATTTTCCATCTCACTGTTCTGTATGAACGGCACTGATACGGATTGAGGCGAACAAAGTCAACCTGGAAATTGTCTGCCTTCTGAGGTAGGAACCACTCTTACACTGCCTGCAGAAGCCAGCATTTCCCCACCTTTTGTTCCTCTATTTACCGCCCATTTCCAGTGTCGTTCTGCCTTAAACTGACACTGAATGTGGGGAAAACTCAAGCCGGCATCTTTCCACCTTCTGCGGTAGAATCAGAAACCACATTTACCCTGTAAAAGCTGACATTTCACCACCTTTTTTAAAATCTTTGCAGTTACTATCAGAGACAAAACAGAGGCAGGATGTCACTTTTGAGTAAGGGAATGCTGAAGTTTGACACTTACTTCTCCCATTCTGTTGAAAGCTGAACGCAATAGAGGGTCATCACTGTCTGCACTTTAGAAAAATGCAGCACCAAAATCCGGCCTTCTGTAGGTTCTGTTTAATAGGCAAAGGCAGATAAATAATTCTAATCTTTCTAATCTTTGCTCTTATCTGGTCCCCTTCCTGCAGTGCATGAGTCCGTCATTTGTGCCGCTGCGATGTGAAGCGGGCCAGTGCGGTCGTCTTCTCTCCGGCGACGACTCCTGCTCTCCCCAATGCTCCCAGCTCACCCAGTGCTCCCATTGCATCGCCAGGCCTCAGTGCGGCTGGTGTGCCACGCAGGGGGGAAATGGGGCGGGATACTGCCTTCAAGGGGGACTCGACGGTGAGAGGAGTTTGATTTTAGATGGCCTCTTCACAAATGTTTTAAGCCCAGGTTTTGACCACTTTATCCTCCTCACAGGAGTGAGTGAGGGCGTGTGTCCGCTAAGAAACAGCAGCTGGTCCTTCCTGCACTGTCCAGGGGAGGACGAGTGCGCTAACGGCCATCACCACTGCAACAGCACCCAGGACTGCCATGATCTTCCTCAAGGATACCACTGCACTTGTAAACAGGGATACATTCTCAGCAGGTGAGTACTCGGTCACCTTATTAAAAAGGCCAAGTGTGGCAATACAGTAGTACCTCTTAAAGTTGAACGCTACTGAGATCGTACAGTTAGGGATTACTTCAAAATGTTCTGGGGAAAAAAAGCATTAGTGTTGGCCATTGTTTGAATTTGAGCGATTCCGGTCCTAATTCCTCATTTCGATTCCAGTTCTAAACGATTGTCGATTTCGATTCTTTGAGGGGGCTGGGTCAAAAAAGTTAGCATGGTTTAAATAAAGGGTGTCCAAATTATGAAAATGCATTTTCTGAGCAGCCCACAGCACAAATTAAAATGAAGATTTGACTCAGGGTTCCTTGTAACCAGTATCAATATCAAACCTATGAACTAAAAGGCAGTGTGTGTTGAACTAACCCAATTGAATTAATATTCTTTAAGAATAGAATATTCATGTTTCAGCTAAAAGTTGAATACAGCACTGTTAAAATAGTTATTTCCAACTGTTTTAAATAATCTTTAGGTTTTAACTTGACTTCCTGTTTTAAGCTTGTAGCCTTTTATTTTAAAAGAATTTTGGCACGAAAAATAACTTCACACAACACTGGTGAATTTTTAAAAAGAAAGAAAACCTACATGGCAAGAAAAAGATTAAATGAATCAAACCAAATGCTATAAAACGTTGATTCCTTTAGCTATCCACCGATGAGGCACACGGTTAGTGTTTGTGATACTGTGAGACAACGTTTATGTGAATTATGTCCCAATTCATTGTGATGTAAAGTTGTTAGTTTGACATTTGGTGAAGTTTTAGCTCAATGTTAAGCTTTTTTTTTTCTGTCATCGGCTCTTATGTTGGTTTGAAGATGAAAATTAACGCTAAAAACCACCAGTGCAAAAATGCAACCCACTGTTAAACTTGTTAGCTGGCATATTTTATTGTTTCACACTCACCCAATTTGACTTCACTGAAGTTCTGCACAGTGTAGGCTGAGGGTCGGAGCGGGAGCGAGAATGCAGACGTCTACAGATTGTGAAAGCCTCCTTTGCACATTCTACAACCCCAATTCCAATGAAGTTGGGACGTTGTGTTAAACATAAATAAAAACAGAATACAATGATTTGCAAATCATCCATCCATCCATTTTCTGACCCGTTTCTCCTCACTAGGGTCGCGGGCGTGCAGGAGCCTATCCCAGCTGTCATCGGGCAGGAGGCGGGGTACACCCTGAACTGGTTGCCAGCCAATCGCAGGGCACATACAAACAAACAACCATTTACACTCACAGTCACACCTACGGGCAATTTAGAGTCTCCAATTAATGCATGATTTTGGGATGTGGGAGGAAGGGTTAGCAATGCTGATCAAACACCTGTTTGAAACATCCCACAGGTGAACAGGCTAATTGGGAACAGGTGGGTGCCATGATTGGGTATAAAAGGAAAGTCTCTGAATTGCTCAGTCATTCACAAGCGAAGATGGGGCGAGGTTCACCTCTTTGTGAACAAGTGCTTGAGAAAATAGTTGAAGAGTTTAAGGACAATGTTCCTCAACGTAAAATTGCAAGGAATTTAAGGAATTCATCATCTATGGTCCATAATATCATCAAAAGGTTCAGAGAATCTGGAGAAATCACTGCATGTAAGCGGCAAGGCCGAAAACCAACATTGAATGCCTGTGACCTTCGATCCCTCACTGCATCAAAAACCGACATCAATGTGTAAAGATATCACTACATGGGCTCAGGAACACTTCAGAAAACCAATGTCAGTAAATACAGTTCGGGGCTACATCCGTAAGTGCAACTTGAAACTCTACTATGTAAAGCAAAAGCCATTTATCAACAACACACAGAAACGCCATCGGGTTCTCTGGCCGCGAGCTCATCTAAGATGGACTGATGCAAAGTGGAAAAGTGTTCTGTGGTCCGACGGGTCCACATTTAAAATTCATTTTGGAAATTGTGGCCAAGTGTCCTCCGGGCCAAAGAGGAAAAGAACCATCCGGACTGTTATGGACGCAAAGTTCAAAAGCCAGCATCTGTGAACATAAGACAACGTCACGACTTAATTGGAATTGGGGTTGTAATCTTATTCCAAGTGTTGCTCTGAGTCGACTGGTCGTTTATTTTAACTAAGTTAAGACACTTCGGCGGCACAACCACATCCTCGTGCGCATTCTTCGTAGGTTTTCGACACTTTCTTATTCGGGATCGGCGGATTGTCGGCATTTAAACTGGGAAGCGAATTTTTTTAATTTGAACGATTCCGGGAGAACCGGAATTTTTGTCCTGGTTCCAATCGGTTCTCGATTCTCGATGTCCAACCCTACTCAGCATGTCCAGCGACACTTCAACTCAGCAAGTATCAAATGAGTAATTCCCGGCCTGTGTTTTGCTTTTTCTTTGCCTTTTTTTTTGCAAAATACCCTAATGATGCATGAATTACACTATTTCTTGTCCTGCTAAAATCAGACAATTTTTCAGGCCATGTAAAGTATTGGAACTGCAAGGTCAATTCCTTTGTTTTTGTTGTATACTGAAGATATTTAGGTTTCAGATCAAAAGATGAATATGAGACAAAAGTTCAGAATTCCAGCTTTTATTTCATGGCAATTACAACTAGATGTTTTAAACAACTCAGGACAGAGCACCTTTTGTTTGAAGCCACCCACTTTTCAAGTGAGCAAAAGTATTGGAACAGACTAGGTGAATAGCATTTACTGTAATTTCTAATAATGCACACCCATGTATAAAACGCACCCCTAAAGTTGACCTCAACATTCTGGAAAACCCTTCTACTTATGTATAATCCATTTTTTATAATGCATTTTTACAATGCATGATTTTGCTTCTACCCATATGATCAAAGCATGAAGTATTATCTGTATTTAGTTACTTTTTTCAAAGAATTATTCTGAAGTTAAGCACCTTATTTGAACACGTAATACTTGCTTTTTACTCACTTGCTCTTATTTTGAAATTCACAGCCCTACTTTTTTTTAGTAAAAGAGAAAACACACAGTTCTGCTCATATGTTTGATTACCCAGGCAGAATTTGTAAGATGGGTACAATTATTTAAAGAAAACATGAAGGACCAGGCAAAACAGGGTCCACCCATAAAGACCAAGAAACCATTTTTATTCCTTTATTCCATTCCAGCTTGCTCACAGACACATTTTCAGTAATAGGCACATAACAAACGATTGACTTGGTTGTTTAATTTCACACCTGATAGGTTGACAGGCACTCCAGAGACCCAACAGTGTTACTTTAGGTCTGTTGCACAAAAAAAAAAAAAAAAAGAAAAGAAAAAAGGCAGTTGTCGATATGCATCAAAATTCTGAATAGTGGCGCAGATAGACGGACGGTCTGGCTGATAATCGGTCTATCCCTAGTGTTTATTCAATATTCAATTGCATTTTCTTTTTTAATATTCAATTGCATTTTCCTTTTATCTCCTGCCTAGTGTGAGTGGTCAGTGTGAGCCGGTGTGCGCGCAGGGCTGTGTGAACGGGACGTGCGTTTCCCCTGGCATGTGCCGCTGTCACTTTGGCTTCGTGGGGGACAACTGCTCCTCCCAGTGCAGTTGCAATAAACATAGCAACTGCGACAGCGTTGCCAAACCTGACATTTGCCTCAAATGCCACAACAACACCATCGTAAGTGGACATGATTTGCCCAACACAGACTCCTTGGGTCTTTGACACTTTTTTCCCCACTGTCACCTTCCTGTGATTGCAGGGGAAGCATTGCGAGAAGTGCAAGCCGTTGTTCGTGGGCTCAGCCAAAGGCGGTGGCACCTGTCGGCCCTGTCGGGAGTTCTGCCGGGGGAACAGCGCTTTGTGTTTGTCCCGCGACGAGCACAAGAAAGCCCAGGAGAACCCGCGCCGCTTTCCCCTGGAGCCCAAGAGCGTGAGTAGCGAACCTCAATCCCAGAGGTGGGCGACTCGAGTCAGGCTTAAGTTGTCAATATTAGCGACGTACGACTTGCTTGGCTTTTGAAAGACTTTTTGACCTTGTATTCACGAGACTCACCTTAACTTAGATTTGAACTACTGAACTTACCAACTTACCAAGGCTCGTCTATTTACATTGGACATTGTTTGCAAGACGGTGTGTCATTTGTTCTGTTTTTGAACAAAAAGCTATGTTTTCTGCAGTGCATACAAATATGGCAACCCACTGGTATGCTGTGATGAGTCAACCTGTTTGTCATTTAGTGGAGACTCAGGGATTTTTGCCACAGTAACTTGGGACTTGCTTGATACTAAAAGGTGAAAATTTGAGAGTAACGTATGACTTGCACATATATGACGTACTCCCACCTCTGGTCACCGCCGCCTAGTTTCTTATTCCCCATTGGGTCTCAAAGGGCTGCCCTCTTAACAGATCCACAATTGGGTGTCCGAGGGTCCCACCGAGGAGAACGCAGTGTGTGTGAGCTGCCAAAACAACAGCGTTGGTGACAAGTGCGAGAGCTGCCTCAGTGGCTACTTCCTGCTGCAGGGAAAGTGCGAGAAGTGAGTGGCAGCCATTTCTATTGTGATTAACAGATGTTAAGCAAAGTGACTAACAATGCAGGAGTTCCTTGATTTACAAACTTTTCCAGGTTAAGAATGGAGTGCAAGGAACTAATTTGCGCAGCGGCGTGAGAATACGTGGCATTGCAGCACGCTCAGCTATTGCTGACTTACTATTTTATTTGATTGTTTTATATTCAGTTTTCATACAAATATTTATGTTAATTATGACTTTACTATTGCTTTAGTATTAGGTCAGTGATAGATTACGGCGATTTACATACAAATTGAAGTTGCGTGGCAGCCGCAAGAACGGAACTACATCCTAAACCGAGGACCCCTTATAAAGTCACTGGTACCATACATAAGTGCTCAAAAAACATAAGGTGCCACTGTTCAATAAGGGAACACATAGAAAACATTACTAAAAATGTCTCATCAGAATAAGGATTCAAGGAATTTATTTGTCATACCAACACACATTTACACATGATATGGCATGAAGTACGATACCCATTCCCAGATTAGTCCAAATAAGTCCCGAGACTTGTGAACTATAAATAGAGTAAAAAAAAAAAAAAATAGATAAGATCAAAACAAAGGATAAAGGACAAACATAAATTGTGACACAATGATGGTTGGCTCGCTATTTGGCAAGCAGTAACTTACTCGCATTTCTCGACTATGACAAATCGCTCTTTTTAAGGCTTTACAACCTAATTTAATACTACTTAATACATTTTAATTAATTAATTATTGGTGTATGACGCCCTTATGTGGGAGTGCTCTGGAGGAGCGGGGTGGTAGATAAATTTCCCATAGCTAACGTCATGTTGTACTTAGGACACCAAATCCCTGGTATGTCGCGTTATTTCAGTGATCCTTTTTAATGGGTTTTTACAGTGTACTTACTGTGATACCCACACACGTGGGAAAGGAGAGCCACAATCGCAGATGCACTTTTCAGCCATTTATTGAACGCCGGTCGATGAGTAAAACACAGTGAGTGCACTCACGCAGAAGCTGCCGTCGGCCACAGCCTACACACAGCCTCGCAGACGCCCATGCCTTCCCACCAGGCCCCACCTCTTAAAGGCAAATGCATATACACAGACATTATAAAACATACAGTATTTTCTATACATTTGATTCTTACAACTAAATTTGCAGTATGTCGATAAAGTGTTTTTAATTACCTATTGTGCGGGTGGGTCTGGAACATATCCCCCATGATAAATTGGGAGTCACTGTTGTCGAGTTTGAATCAAGAGCATCTCAACTGCCTCAAGACAAGATTGTGTTTTTGGTCCAAATGTTACAACTTTTCCAATAACAAACTAAAATAAGTTTCCTCCCAATTCCAGGTGTCAGTGTAATGGCCACGCAGACACTTGCAATGAGCACGACGGCACGGGTTGTCCATGCCAGAACAACACTGAGACCTCCTCCTGTCTCAGTAGCCCACAGAATGACCGTAAAGACTGTTACAGACAACAGGTACGTACTGGAATTTTTAAAATTATATCAAAAGAACTAATATCAAGTGAATTATTCCGTACCCTGTCTATCATAAAACCTTTTCTTAAATATACAGTCGATGGTTTGTCATTTTAACATTCCCAAATGAATAACTATGATCAAGAGAAGGTAAGCACTGTGTTGGGAAGATGGATCAGAAAAGGGTTTCTGTAGCAATACAATGCTCAAATTTTGCTTGACGGCTCCAGCTTGCCCATGACCCTAGTGAGAATAAGCGGTGCTGAAAATGGATAGATGGATGTTGGTATTTGTGTAGAGTAAACACTCATTTATTGGGTTTGTAGCATATATTGGTTTTAATGGAAAACCTAATTAATGTAAAGGGGATATGAGGACAAAATGGCATAAAACCTTGTGGATCAATCTTTTTCTGAAAGGGTTGCCACATTTATGTAGAATTAGTTCTCAATTGCAGAGGTCAATATCTTTGACTCAAACACACAGTACGCAATAGGATGTTTCATACAGAGAAAATGTAATGTAAACTACAGTGAAATTTGGGGACAAATACAGAAGGACTTGACTACGTACCCTGTCTATCATAAAAACTTTTCTAAAATTTTCTGAAGACAAGCAACACAATTGGCTATAGGGTGAAATGGCTTAACTCGTGAGATGAGCGTGAATGAATTGATGCGTGTTGAGAGAGAATAAAGTTGGGACTCGTGAGATCGCTAACTTAACCCCAAGCTACTATGCACCAGTTTGTACTTATTCTGGTAGTGGCTCCAATGTTTACTCACTATTCGTAGATCACATACCGGTCCGGGGATGATCTTTCCTCAGTTTTCTCGAGAAAAGCAGGCAGGTTGAGTCAAGGAATGGATGAAAAAGGGAAAAACAGAAGAGGGGTACAAAAGGAACGCTGATTTTCATCCGGGTTGTGGGAAATTGCGCGGAAATTGCGTAACTGGTAAGTTGACCAGAGGCTTCTCTGGTCACCTGGCGAGGAATAAGAGGAGGCTAGGAAGATGAGTTGCACCCCAGGCTTGGCGTCGGACCAAGCCTTGCTCGGGGTCCATGCGCCGCATGGCGACAACAAAGGAAAAAGGGGGAGAGGGTTGGTTGGCCGGAGCCGAGAGCTTAAAGAAGTTGGACGAGGAAGCAGGAGAGCAAGAGAAGAAATGTCAAGGCTCTTATACCTCTGAGACGCAGGAGAAACTAAACGTTTCTAAAACTGTAGGCATGTATTTCACTAAAACAAATAGAGTATCACCTGACCCCGACATACTTGTTAATGGAGAAAAAATGCAAATTGTCAGCCAATACAAATATCTTGGGTTAATTATAGATTCACAGCTTTCCTTTAAAGCCCATATTGCCAAATTGTGTAAAAACATCAAATAAAATTTTCGTGCAATTCGAAATGAAATGTCAACTGAAGCCGCAAAAATGTACTTGCATTCAATGATTCTTAGTCACTTTAACTATTGCATAACCAGTTGGTCCCAGGCTGGTCAGAATGCAAAAAAAACATTGGACGTTTTGTACAAACAAGTAATTAAAGTGATGGATAAAAAACCAAGCCACTATCATCACTGTGCAATTTAAAAAAAATACAGTCTTTTAAACTGGGACAACTTTTACATATTTGCAGATTTAAATTTGATTTATAAAGTACTGCATGATTTGGCTCCAGCTCCTTTGGCTGAGTTCATCAGCCAAAGAAACAGCTCTGAGCGTGTCACTCGAGGCTCTGTCAGAGGTGACTGTCTCATTCCTCTGCGCAGGAGCACGTGCAGTAAGTCAGCCTGGTCAGTGAGGGGCACTGGTGAGTGGAACTCAGTACTGAGGAGGTTAAACTGCTCACAACATACAAGGCCTTCACAAAAAAACTGAAAATGTGGTTAGTTAACACCTATAGCTGCCAACACTAAAAGACAAGTATGTTATGATGGTTTTTTTTTTTTTGTTATGATCAAATGATTTGTGGTTTTATTCTCTCTTAATAGTAAAGTAAGTCTTTGATTATGTATCCTGTATTATATTGTCTTGTAGATGTATTTTACTGCTTTTTTACATCGTGGCCAGGGGACTACAGATGAAAACTAGCCTTCTGGCTAATTCTGGCTTTTTTTAACCATGTGTACTTCATGTGTTTTATGAAATTGCATTGTCCCATTTCAAATAAACTGATTAATAATTTATAATAAAGAGACCACGCCCATCGACTCTGATTTTCATTCAAAATTGCTCAAGCTCTGGTCACGCCCTAAGCACAGGTTGAACTCAGCACAATTTCAAAAACGATTCCCAACTTTGATACTGTCTCAAGCGGAGATTAAGTATACAAAACGATTGTTTCAACCTTAATTCTGTCATATCCATTATTATTGTTCAACACAATCTTCCAAAATGAAGCATTTGTCAATTTGGTGATTTCCTCCCTTAAGCATTGGCACTGTTCCTCACACAGATGGTCCCGGCAGTGTCGTCAGTGAAAAGCATTATGGGAACCGAGAATTCATTGCGGCGATGTAGCTATAATCCACGATATTTGGCGCCACATACTGCTGGAATTCAGCATTACAACAAAGCAGTCCTTCGCTTCGATGTGACGTAGGCTGTGCCGAGTCCAACTGTCCCCGTCTCCTCTTCTCCCAACACTCCGGGTGAATATACACCAACGTAGTGTATAATAGAGCTGTTGAAACCCGCTAGGTAAATAAAACGGGCGAGAGAAACTGTCTATGGTTCAATATCCAACGTACAAATACATTCTCTAACTATTGCAGTGTTACAGTACCTGTTGATGTGGAGACATACACATACATTTCCGGATTCCCCGCTAAACCATTAAAATAATGTGCATTAGAAAGTAAACATATTATTGTGTTTTACAGCAATACTTAACTACTTTTATAACGTACATAAAAAAGTGAAGCCTGTGGCCAACATGTACACGGGCGGTATCCGTACATACGTTTGTGCCTCTCACCGGCCGTTCCAATAAGCGAGCATCTTTTAAAATACTTTATTGCGTGCACGTCCTGATTCTGTAGCACCCCTTTTCTTCCAACTATTAATCTATCTTTTTATGGTTTAATAAATATGATAAAGTACAACATACTATTTGTGCAGCATCAAATGCACCGGCCACGTATCCAGTGGCTCAACGTGTGTGTTGTCGCTTTGCGGATGTGGAAGATGTTTTTCGCCTGTCTTCCTGCTGTAGTTCCTCTTTTCCCATCGCAATCATGCTTTTTGTGTCAAGTCTCTGGACCTCAGCTGTATGTCAACGGTGATCGATGTCCGTAGGGAGATTCAGGAAGTCGCGGCAGCCGGCTGGGAGAACCTCTCCACATCATGATAGAAAATGGAGAGCCAGCAGCGTTATGACGCTCACAGTTATAATCAAGTGGATAAAAGTTCTCACAAACCACATTGCTGGTCATTAGCAAGTTAACTTGCATACACACGTTAAACGAAATGAGATGACAAAAGCACTAAAAACAGATCATTAGGGACAAGAGGAGTGCTGGGTTGTGACCACATGACCACCCACACTGCTGCTAGCAGCCAACTGTTCCTCGAAAAGAGGTAAATGTTCTTCATTTGCGGCAATTTGTATTATTGTTTTCATTTACACGGTAATTATTAATTATATTTTATCCTACAGAAACGCAAAATTATATTTTTAGTGAGCGTTTAACAACTGTGCTCCGCCCATTGCTCGGCAAAATACCTAATTTCGGTGCCTTCATTTCCTTCTACGTCATTTTTGGCGAGCCACTCAACCTCTTATAAAGTGAATGAACGTCGACGACACTAACATCACCGTGTCGTAATATTATCCACAAAAGTAACTCATCGATATCACTTCGGCTTAATACCAAAAACAAATCCGTACGGTCCTAATAAGGATTGTTAAATTTACTAGGTCAAATAACAAGTGCAAATGATTTTTAAGGGATGAAGCTGCTGTAAAAATGGAGTACTCATTTTAATTACCCTTTCACTCGGTGCGGTTACTCATCAAGGGGTGATTAGTGAGGGCAGACCGGATTGGCTCCGTAAAACTAAAGGCAGTTAGCACAGCTAGGCGAATTCATCTCGACACCGGCTTAATAGCTCCTCGTCCCCTTGCGCGTACGGTGTTGGTGCCGGTAAAGGGAAAAAAGGGGGAGCTTGACCCTTTAAACGGAGAGTCGGTCAGGACAATTCTCCCGATTAGTGCTGCGGGTAAGCGAAATCTGACATGGGCCAGCACGGAAAATGAATCAGGCATTCATTAATATAAAAAAATGAACTATTGAAGTATACTACAAGATGTTAAGAGGAGCTGACAAGCTTAATCAGCATTTTGTCATCTCATCGAGTATTGGTGTTTGAGTTTTTTTTTTTTTTTTTTCCCCGCACACAAAAAAGTTGTGGATTTCAGCTTTAAGTACAGTACTGCAGTTGTAGAAAATGAAGCTAAACGTTGCTCTTTAATTGCGTTTGTTCCTGTTTATATTGTTATGAGTGTGTGCATTAGCTATCCGTGGGCTAAGGTTGGAATTTGTGAATTTATTTCATGAAACTCAGACTGTGGAAGGTGTTTTAAACAGTGACTTTCCATTCATGTTCTTTGTACCCTCAATTTGGTGAGTCACCAAATGTATGTGTTGAGATTGCTCAGCAAGGTTTCTTTTTCGACTAAAAATAGGAGCCCAATTTACCTTATGTGCGTCATTGCTGCCACCCTAAAATCATATAGCCGCTAAAGCTAACTGTATCAGAGATGTGTAGGTGAGTAACTACACGACACTGAACTATAGCCCTAAAGCCCCGAGGCATTGAATCGTCAATAAACCGTGATATAGCGAGAGATTACTGTACTCTGCTTTTATGATTATCGGAATTAATGTTTTCCGTGCAGAAAGGGGATTAAAAATCACTATTAATACACCCCACACCACAGGATCCGATAATCGGGCATTTGCTGAATTTGATTGGAAGGGGGGGAAATGGGCTAAAAATCTGATAAATTATTGGTGTGCGTGTACCCCACTTTCACGATTGTTTGGCCCGACTGCTGTCCGAGCAAATAGGGGAGGAAATTACTAAGCACACCCCACACCACAGGATAATCGCTCAGAAAAATATTTTAGTGACATTAGATTTAGCTGACTTTTATTGTAAGGGAGTGCTCAAATGTGGCCCAATAATCATGTGTGTACTCCAGTTTTATGATTGTCTGCCAGACCGTTTTCGGAGCAGATCATAGAGGAAACGTCACTCTTAGAACACTCCCCACCACAGGATAATCGCTCAGGAGGAAATTTTAGAGACATCCGTCAATCAGGCCTTTGCTGGCTTTGATTGTAAGGGGGAAATTGGGCTCAAATGGGGCTATTTCTCTCTAGGCTTAAGATAGACAGTGTGAAAGTGTTAAGCATCCCAAAATTAACTGTATTGCTTAATGAAAATGAAGCCACAATGACCTCAAATAGTGTGCGACAGCTTGTCAAGTTTGTTGATTAACTTTGTAAAATTACCCCCAGTGTGCCAAGTGCAAAGACTCCTTCAATGGCACGCCGGTGAACGGACGCCAGTGCTACCGGCAGTTCAACGTGGACACAGAGTGCTGCTTCGACCCCACGTCGCAGACCAACTGTTTCCATGACCCAGCTATCCGCAACTTGCCGCAGGGTCGCACGGTATTCTTTGCTGCACAGCCCAAGTTCACCAACGTTGACATCAGGGTCACCATCGATGTGACATTTGGTGAGGTGGAGGTGTACGTGTCCAACTCGCACGACACCTTCATCGTGGACTTGGACCGCCGCTCGGGCGTCCATGCCATTAAGATCGAGGAGGAGTCGCGAGGGACAACGACCGTGGGGGTGGACAAGGACTCGCTGCAATCCCAGATCAAGGTGTTTGCCAACGCCTCGTCCAGTCTTGGTGGGGGCATCATCTCACATAATCCACTGCAGCTGCAGGCAAAGCCGCCGGGCTCAGAAAGGGAGATTCGTGAGGAGCACGCCAAAGGCCTCATTTCTTACATCACCGTATGGAAACCACAGACAGTTCTGATCGTCCATGGTGTGCGGGACCGGGTGGTCATCACCTTCCCGCACGAGGTGCACTCCCTGAAGTCCAGCCGCTTCTACATCGCCCTCCGAGGGGTGGGAACAGTGGCCAACCATGGCGAGTCCCAAGGCCTGCTCTTCTTGCGCCAGGACCAAGCCCACATCGACCTATTTGTCTTCTTCTCCGTCTTCTTCTCCTGCTTTTTCCTCTTCCTATCCGTCTGCGTGCTCCTGTGGAAGGTCAAGCAGTTTCTGGACTTCCGGCGAGAACAACGGCGACATATCCAGGAGATGACTAAAATGGCGTCGCGGCCCTTTGCCAAGCTGACCATCTACCTGGAGCCGGACGAGCCACAGCTCATCTATCTCCCGTCGACTGGCGGCCCGGGCGGCGGCATGTCGGTCACTCACTCCCGCTCCACCAAGCTCGGAGGGGTGATGGTGGGCCAGAGGGGCCGCACCGGAGCAGTGTCCTACAAACACGACCTTGGCTCGGGGCCGGCGGGGCACCACCTTGCCCCGGGCGGCGGCAACAATGGCCAGCACCTCCCTCTGCACTACCTGAACACCCACCACTACGCTGGTACCACCACCGGCACACAAGCCTCGCTACAACACCACCCCTCCACATACAGCGGCTACCAGCACTTCTGCCGTTCCGACCCCTTCCTCTCACAGCTCATGGGATTCTCCTACTCCTCATTCAAGGTGGGGCCCATCACTCTGGAGCCCACAGACGACGGCATGGCTGGGGTGGCCACCGTCCTCTTCCAGCTCCCTGGCGGAGTCTTGGCTCCCAATCGGGCCTGCTTGGGCTCGGCGCTGGTGACACTGCGGCAGAACCTACAGGAATACTGCGGCCACGGCAACGGAGGCGGGCACACGGGGGCGGGTGGCGGCCGCAAGGGGCTGATCGGGCATCAACACCTTACCACTATGGCCATGTAGGGACGCGGGCGAACACCAAGGCAGGAAAAGAATTACTGCATTTTCCTCATAGTGGCTGACAGTGGATTAGTGGTTAGCGGTTAGCACGTTTGCCTCACAGTCAGGAGATTGAGGTTAAGATCTGTTGTTCTCCCCATTCTTGCGTGTGTTTTCTCTGGCTACTCTGGCTTCCTCCCACATTCCATAAACATGCATGTTCTGTGAAGACTTAAAATAGCCCACAGGTGTAAATGTGAGAGTGAATTTTTCTTCGTCTACATGTCCCCTGTAATTAGCCGGCAACCAGTCCAGGTTGTCGTCCGCCTTTTGCCCACAGTCAGCTGGGATATGATCGGACAAACGCTGTAGAAAATGGACGCATTAAAGATAAAGAGGGCCATAGTGAAGCAAGTGGTTAAGCATATCTGCCTCACTGTCAGATGATCGGGGTTCGAATTTGGAACGTGTGGAGTTCGCATGTTGTGGCTTTTCTCTTGGTTCCGGCTTCCTCCCACATTCTAAGAACATGCATGTTCGGTGAAGAGTCTAAGTTGTCCAAAGGTGTGAATGTGAGTGGGACTGGTTGTTTGTCTATATTTCCCTTCAACCAGTCCAGGGTGGCCCACGCCTCTCGCCCACAGTTAGCTGGGATAGGCTCCAGCTAATCCATGACCCCAATGAGGACACGCGCTGTAGAAAATGGATGGATGGATAGTGACAGGCAGGCAGCAGTTTATCATCTGTAATACTGTAGATGCTGTCATTCTTCTGAGCAATTGCTTAGGTGCTGCTGTTTTGGTTAGCAACAGAGTTCAAAGCATCCTCACGATTGTGTCTTCAAACTCCTGAGATAATTACATTCACTTTCGTGTTTTGTTTTGTTATTTACCCGAGGAGAGAAATGGAGACATCTATTGGTGTAACGATTTTTTTTCTGTTTTGTTATATGCTGCTATTTTGGTTGGCAACGGAGTTCAAAAGGCGAAATCCTTAATGTCCATATACAAAAGCTACCATTTATTCCTGAGGAGAACAAAGAAGCATTTATTTGGGCCAAGGCATTTTCATTTTGTACAGGGGCGTTAAAAGTTACAAGGGTGTTTAAAGTCGAGTTTAAAGCATAAGGAAAATGGAGAAATGTAGAGAAATGGCAAGTTTGGACATTGTGGAGCGACCCCGCCTGAGTCTACTGGAACACCAATCCCTGTTAAACACGTCAACTCCACATAACGTAAGATCATGTTTGATACTGCGCAGGGCACATTCCCTAATTCTTCTCAGAGACTGCTAAGTGCTGCTGTTTTACATAGCAACAGTCAGCAAATGACTGGTAAAAGGAAGGGTTACGGAGCCCCAGACACCACGAGGAAAAAAGTACAATCCAATTGTGGTACCAAAAATACTAATTTATGGCCACAAAATAGGTACAGTGTTCCGCAACAAATTCGCAGGGGATGGACCAAGCGTGTACATGCATATGCGGCAAAGACTCTCTGTAAATTCCACTAACAACCCAGGCTAAATTTAGCCACTCACCGACATACAAAGATGTTAGTCTCTTAGTTGAGATTATCACTTCAACATACAGTACTTCCTTGACACCAATTATTGCTTTGCTATAAGCCTGGGTTTTGGTGGCATCTTAGAGCATAACAGAAAGAGCACAAAAATCACAACTAGGTGAGTTTATCAGTGAAAAGCTGGGGATAGGTTCCACAGGAAAAACAAAACAGCGGAAATCGTGAATAACGAACTGCAAATGGGTGTGGGTTCACTCTGTATCTTATTTTTAAACATGACTATACGTGATAATATGTTTAAAGTACCTTTGGGGCACCTTGTTAAGAAATGAGGATGAACATGACATCTGCACATACAAACACGAATATAGTCAAATATCACAATTGCACAAAATACAGCCCCAAACATTCACATATATCTTGGCACTATATCTCGGAAACTACAGTCGTTCATTGTGGGACATAACCTCAAAACGTCATATGTCAGTACTGTCGTAAACCTGTAATTTTTTACTATCTCTCCACGAACCACTTATAATAGGTCTCTCCCGACCCAACAGTTGAGAATCACTGCTCTACAGGAGCTTACTGTTTCCAGAGAAGGTGCCCTTGATTCGCTTACTGTCCAGCAATGATATTTTTTTGTAATATTTTTTTGTGTGCAGGTTATATATACTTACTTTGTGGCCACAAATTAATATCTCGTGCGTACGTTTGACATAATTTCTAATTTGTGGCCACAGATAAGCATTTAGTGTGCCGTTTATCAATAACGTGACCACTTTATAAAATGCCTCCCCCCCCCCTCCCCATGTTATATCTTGGTCTCTGTAGAGGTGTCTGTTTGGAGGCATTTATCTATTGAAGACAGAGCGTGTAGGGGCCACTACTTGAGGGAATGCGGTCAATTCAATGGGCTACTACACCTGTAAAAACCATTCACAAGAATCCAATAGAAAGTTTTATCACCTGTGGTGAGCAAACATAATATGTACATACACTGTATAATGCTTGGCTATTGAGTGTCCTCTATAATGTTTGGCCATACTGTATTCCAACGTTCCCCGGTGACCAAGCCAGCTGTCCTTTAGAATGCACTATACTATACGTACTATAGACGTCACGCCTCTGTTGTTCACTGGGGAGGTACCAAGTTGGGCTTTTAACATGTGCTTTGTACCTCTAAAAGTGACAGTCAAAGTTGCAGTAGAGAAAACAAATCTTTTTGTGATTGTTACAGCTGGAAAACAACTTTTGTTTTTTTTAATATCTTGGTCTATATGATTTGATATTTATTATTTTATATTTCACCCACCTGTTCTGTTACATTGTTTTTTTCCCAGCACATCTGCCTTCACTGCTTGCCTTGTCTGTGGCTTACTCTAATACAGGTGTGGGGAATCTTTTCACCTCCATCAGGGGCCATTGCAGTTTACGTAAATATGGCCTCTGAGGGCCATACTAAATTTATGGAAAAAAAATTATGCAATGAAGTATCATGAGCATTTTTGTAAGAGCTATTGTAATCACTATTTATTGTCATTTTTCCAATGACTGAATCCCCTTTTAGGGGCTCCTCAACATGCCCCAATTTTAGTAATCCTGAAAAAGACCACCCAAAACTCACTCAGGAGCACCACCTGGAAAGTTCGAAAAAACATTGTCCCAGACACCAGTATCACTAATCGACACCAAATTTGGTAGACAAGTCTATTGTAACAGGACACATGAAAAAGTTTCAAGGACCCATGCTGAGAATCAGACAGGAAGAAGGTCATTTTTGGTTTCATGCAGCCATTTTAGACAAATTCCTACTTGGGAATTCACCCAAATGAGCCCCAATAGGAATAAATTATCTCAGATGGGAGAGGCTAAATTATGAAAATATTTGTTTTATTTTAATGTTATTTTTTTTTAGGGTCTAAAGTGGGCAGAGCATTGTGTCAAAATTCGATGATCATTTTGTAGCTTCGCACTAAAAAAAAAAAAAAAAAGGGATGATGCAAGGGCTCGTTCATCGCTGCTTGCAGCTTTAGCTATTCTTCTTTCATCAGCTAAATTGCCATATTGAGGCCCTGTGTTTTTCCATGCTGATGTATCTTGGTGATTCTGCAGGTTTGGTAGGGATCCCCAACATGCCCCCCAAATAAATAAATAGAGAAAAATCATTCAGCAGCATTTCCTGGAATGTTAGAAAAAAAATAGTGCCCCAGTTTCACTGCTTAATACAAAATTTAGTGGACATGTCTATCATAATAGGACATGCCAAAAAGTATAAAGTGACAGTGCCTGAAATCTAACAGAAAGTTGGGCAATTTTGGTTTGAAACAGTCATTCTTGACAAATAACTACTGGGGAACTCACCTAAATGAGCCCCAATCAGAGGCAGCTATCGTACCGCGACAGATGGGAGACGCTAAGGTTCCCCGCCTCTCCTCTAAATACACGTGTTAATGGAAGTGTGTTGAGTTCCTGTCACGAGAGTAGTATATGGACTTCTTTTTATGGTTTTGTAAAAAGAGAAGAAAAAAAGCAATGTTCTGTTTTGACACTCATAATTTACTTACAGATGCACATTTGTCCATGAAAATAAAAGAGAGAAACTTTAGCCTTTGTGTGGGAAATGTCTGTTTGGCTTGTTTTGCGGGACTGCTTTTATTTGGGGCAATTCGCCTCTTACAGAGGATTGTATTAGCAATCGTAGCTACTGTTTAAAAGATCCTGTACAACAAATTAAATAGTGTCCAAATTGTGCAAGTACAATGATATTTCTCTCTAAAACTTCTTCTGGCGACAGATATTGATAGTATTATTAACAAAAGTGAGACTGAATGACATATCCACCCCACTGGTTGACTTTTGTTTGAGTTAGTTTTTATGCTGCATAGAGCCAATGAGCCCCCTTTACTGTCACTAAAAGTCACCCAGCCTCATCCATGGACGACACAATTAGGAATTGTTCTACGTAAATCCCGCAACATTCATTTTCCATTGAATACTGTCACTTTATAACCCCCTTGAATAAGCATTAATGATTTTTTGTTCGGCACGGTGAATGACTGGTTAGCACATCTTCCTCACAGTTCTGGGGACTGGGGTTCAAATCCCGGCCCCGCTTTTGTGGAGTTTGCATGTTCTCCCCGTGCCCGGGTGGGTTTTCTCCCGGCACTCCGGTTTCCTCCCACATCCCCAAAACATGCATGATAGGTTGATTGAAGACTCAAAATTGCCCTTAGGTGCGAATGTGAGTGCGAATGGTTGTTTGTTTCTATGTGCCCTGTGATTGGCTGCCGACCGGTTCAGGGTGAACCCTGCCTCCCGCCCGAAGAAAGCTGGGGTAGGCTCCAGCCCGCGACCCAAGTGAGGATTAGCGGTGAAGAAAATGGATGGATGTATTTTGTTGTTGTTGTTACCATGCTTTATATTTGTACATAACCTTTGTTTGATTTTGTAAGAAGGGAACAGTGTTGTACAAAAGATTGCATGAAGATTATCTGTCCTTTGTCGGATGAAATAAAAATCTGTGACATATTATTGTGGTGTTTTTACACACACACAAAAATACATGCACAACAATAATTATACACTTATACACATATATACACACAAACACGGTGGTGTGAAAAAGTTTGACTTTCTGATTTTTTTTTTTTTTTTTTTTTTTTTTTGCATCATTGTAACACTTAAATGTTTCCCGTCATGAAACAAAGTTAAAGATTAGTCAAAGAAGTAAAGACAAAATGCTGTTTTTAAATGAAGGTTTTTATTATTAAGGGAAAACAATCCAAACCGACATGGCCCTGCATGGAAAAAGTGATTGCCCCCAGAGCCTACAGTGGGTACGGAAAGTATTCAGAACCCTTAAATTGTTCACTCTTGTCTATATTGCAGCCATTTGCTAAAATCATTTAAGTTCATGTTTTTCCTTCATTCGTGTACATAAGCACCCCATATTGACAGAAAAAAACAGAATTGTTGAAATTTTTGCAGATTTATAAAAACGAAAAACAGAAATATCACAGATTTATTATATAAATTAAGATTTAGTAGAAGCACCCTTTGAGCTAATACAGCCATGAGTCTTTTTGGGAATGATGCAACAGGTTTTTCACAACTGGATTTGGGGATCATCTGGCATTCCTCCTTGCAAATCCTCTCGAGTTCTGTCAGGTTGGATGGTGAACGTTGGTGGATAGCCATTTTCAGGTCTCGCCAGAGATGCTCAGTCGGGTTTAAGTCATGGCTCTGGCTGGGCCATTCCAGAACAGTCACGGAGTTGTTCTGAAGCCACTCCTTTCGATATTTTAGCTGTGTGCTAAGGGTCAATGTCTTGTTGGAAGGTGAACCTTCGGCCCAGTCTGAGGTCCTGAGCACTCTGGAGAAGGTTTTCATCCAGAATATCCCTGTACTTGGCTGCATTCATCTTTCCTTCGATTGCAACCAGTTGTCCTGTCCCTGCAGCTGAAAAACACCCCCACAGCATGATGCTGCCACCAGCATGCTTCACTGTTGGGACTGTATTGGACAGGTGATGAGCAGTGCCTGGTTTTCTCCACACATACCGCTTAGAATTATGGCCAAAATGTTCTATCTTGGTCTCATCAGACCAGAGAATCGTATTTCTCACCATCTTGGAGTCCTTCAGATGTTTTTAGGCAAACTCCATGCGGCCTTTCATATATCTTCCACTGAGGAGGGGCTTCCGTCGGGCCACCCTGCCATAAAGCCCCGACTGGTGGAGGGCTGCAGTGATGGTTGACTTTCTAGAACTTTCTCCCATCTCCCGACTGCATCTCCAAAGCTCAGCCGCAGTGATCTTAAGTTCTTCTTTACCTCTCTCACCGAGGCTATTCTCCCCCGATTGATCAGGTTGGCCGGACGGCCAGCTCTAGGAAGGGTTCCGGCCGTCCCAAACGTCTTCTATTTAAGGATTATGGAGGCCACTGTGCTCTTAGGAACCTTTAGTGCAGCAGAATTTTTTTTGTAACTGTCAGGTTAAAGACACCTAGAACATTTGTAAAAACAAGACAGACACAGAGGCAGTTGCGTTTTCAGACTTGCAAAGAGGACGGACGAGAGTGTACTTTGTTACAATCCCTAACCCGTTCTAAATTCACTCTGCCGAACCCTCTTTTTATTTCTTTAGGGCGGTTCCCTTGTTACATACGAGTTGCAACGTCAAAAAGGTGGGAGCAAACATGCTCGTTGCAACTCGTGATCAGCACATAACACATTTTGTTGCGGTTGAGACAGTTGAGGGGTTATCATGCTTCTTATCAGAAAACAGGGAACACCTCGGCTCAAGTTTGTCCTTGCACCTGCAAGCACATGACTCATCCTGTGGGGAAAAGCTTTGCACGCAGTTATCAAAACACTTCTCTAACTAGAAGTAAGCAGTAAGCACAACACATGATAACTTATTTACATTTTTCTATCAGTAACCATGGCCAGATCTGTGCCTTGCCACAATTCTGTCCTTGGGCTCTTCAGGCAGTTCCTTTGACCTCATGATTCTCATTTGCAGTGTTACTTTTACGCCCGCTCTAATGGGACACACACCTTCCAAAATGTTCAAGTTTTGTCTCGTTAGACCACACGGAGTATTTTCCCAGACGTCATGGGGATCAAGATGTGGGAAAATTGAGACGAGCCTTATTGTTCTTTTTTCTCAGCAGTGGTTTTCGTCTTGTAACTCAGCCATGCAGTCCTTTTTTGCCCTGTCTCTTTCTCATGGTGGAATCATAAACACTAACTTTAACTGAGGCAAGTGAGGCCTTCAGTTCTTTGGCTGTTGTTGTGAGGTCTTTTGTGACCTCTTGTATGAGTCGTCACTGCACTCTTGGGGTAATTGTGGTCGACCGGCCACTCCTGGGAAGGTTCACCACTGTTCTATGTTTTCACCATTTGTGGATAATGACTTTCACTGTGGTTTGCTGGAGTCCCAAAGGTTTAGAAATCGCTTTATAACCTTTTCCACACTGATAGATAGCTTATTTTTTTCTCATTTGTTCCTGAATTTCTTAGGATCTTTGGCATGATGTCTCACTTTTGAAGATCTTTTGGTAAACTTCACTTTGTCAGGCAGGTCCAAGTTCAGTGATTTATTGATTGAGAACAGGTGTGGCTGTATCAGGCCTGGGTGTGGCTAGAGAAATTGAACTCTAGTATGATAAACCACAGGTATGTTTAAATGGAGGGCAATCACCTTTTTCACACAGGGTCATGTAGGTTTGGATTTTCCTTCTTCCCTTAATCATAAAAACCATTTAAGAACTGCATTTTGTGTTTTGTTTGACAAATATTTAAATGTATTTATTTAGAATGACAAACATGCAAAAAATAAGAAACCAGGAAGTGGCAAACACTTTTTCACACCACTGTACGTGTGTGTGTGAATGTGTATATGTGTGCCGGCACGGTGGACGACTGGTTAGCACATCTGCCTCACAGTTCTGGGGACCGGGGTTCCAATCCCGGCCCCGCCTGTCTGGAGTTTGCATGTTCTCCACGTGCCCGCATGGGTTTTCTCCGGGTACTCCGGTTTCCTCCACATCCCAAAAACATGCATGGTAGGTTGATTGAAGACTCCAAATTGCCCCGAGGTGTGAATGTGTGCGCAAATGGTTGTTTGTTTATATGTGCCCTACGATTGGCTGGCAGCCAGTTCAGGGTGTACCCCATCTCTTGCCCAAAGATAGCTGGGATAGGCTCCAGCACGCCCGCAACCCTAGTGAGGATAAAGCGGTAGAGAAAATGTATATATATATATGTTATAACTGATTTATTTACAGAATGAAATTAAAAATATATATTCTATACTGGGCGGCATGGTGGGAATCTGGTTAGCACATCTGCCTCACAGTTATGAGCACTGGGGTTCAAATCCCGGCCCCGCCTGTGTGCAGTTTGCATGTTCTCCCCCGTGCCTGTGTGGGTTTTCTCCGGGCCCTCCGGTTTCCTCCCAAATCCCAAAAACATACACGTTAATTGAAGACTCTAAGTTGCCCAAAGGTGTGAATGTGAGTGTGAATGGTTTGTTTGTATGTGCCCTGCGATTGGCTGGCAACCAGTTCGGGGTGTACCCCGCCTCCTGCCCGAAAATAGCTGGGATAGGCTCCAGCACGCCTGCGACCCTCGTGAGGATAAGCGGAATGGAAAATGAATGAATTAATATTCTATACTGCATATTACTACAATGCAACCTTGAGAAATCATGAACTCGTTTGTTTTATTCAAATTGTAAAATATTGTTTAAAAATGTAACTCTTTTTAGTATAATCCATAGTTAATTATTGTACATACTATTTTTACTCAATTTCTTTTTAGAATTCAAAATAGGTTCGCGGAAATGTTATCTAGTATTTATTATTAAATCTTCAAATGTCCGCCTCTCGCCCGTAGAAAGCTGGGATAGGCTCCAGCACGCCCGCGACCCAAGTGAGGATAAGCAGTAAAGAAAATGGATGGATGGATATTGATTATGTACTGTATTATATTGTTATTATTATGTTACATAAATATTTGTATTATCGTGTATAATGGAATATCCAATACTATTATTATCAATTGTAATACTTATTATTAGAACGTAATCATAAATGGGTTGAAAGGGACGTGGTCTTCCTTGGGGAGCTTTAAATATGGACGTCCCCCCCTACGCGCTGATTGGACACGTCATCCGGAAGTACTCCCTTCTCATCCCCTTATATGTTATTAAACTCACGAATGAAGCAGGTCAGTAAACGGGGGGCGAGCTGGGGTGGTACTTCTTAATATTATTAAAACAGCAGCTTTAAAGACAGTTACATAATATTAACATACGCATAGCGGCCGAACCCAGGATATGTGACGGCACGACGGTGGTTCACTCAGTCTCGCGACCGCAGGCAGGTTGATGCGGTTAGCCACGATGCTAACGCCATCACGCTAGCCTTGGGCGGCTCAATCACAGCGTTGTTGTTGTCGCCAGTGTAGCTTCACTATCGTCGCCGTTATTGTTCGCGCATATTCCTCGGAGGAGAACAAGATGAAGGTGGAGTTTGTGGAGTCGCTGAATCGGGCGACGGTGGACGACGTCGTGGTCATGTTCAAAAGTGAGGATGAAGCGGGGTCACGTGATGGCACGGAGGACGGTTGCACGGACGGGCAGATGCTCGACATCCGAATCAAGGAGGAGCCGCGCTTCCCGCAGATCAGCGAGGTCCGTTGTGGCGTCCCGTTAAGCTATTTGGAAGAGACGCCAGATGGTGACCGTCCTTTCAAACAGGAGTCCGACTTGGACCTCCAGGCGGGATGCGAGTACGAGGTGGCTGTCAAACTGGAGGACGTCATCAAAGAAGAAGAAGAAGCAGACGACGACGACAGACAGGACGAGGACTCACAAGATGGAGACCAGGTGGAGGATGACGGAGAGGAGGACGGCACAGGTAAGAGATCCAAAAAAAGAAGTCTGTCCATTTGGTGTAATGATTGCTGGTGCACCCTATGAGTTTTGGACACGTGACTTGGTAAACTGGACGGATCGCCAGTCAATCACAGGCCACTTATGGACAAACAACGAATTCTCCATCCGTTGTCAATCGCGCTTGTTTTCATTACGGTTGCGGGTGAGCTGGACACGATCCCAGATGACTGAGCGTGAGTCAGACATGGAGGTGTCACAATTCATCGGTTAATCGACAACTACTTGATCATCAAATTAATCAATAGCAATTTTGATAATCAATCAATCGTATAGAGCCATTGTTTAATTTAAAATAGTCCAAATCCTCCGATTTAAGCCTCTCAACAGTAAATATTTTCTGATTTTTATAGTCCTTCATGAAAGCAGACTGATTATCTTTTGTGTTTCATCAAAATGAAACATTTAAAAACTTCTGCTTTTATTTTGGATAAAAGATCAACACTTCCCCCAATTCTCTGACATGTTACTGACCGAAACAGTAACTGAATCATCATCAATTCATTAAAAAAAATAATAGTCAGTTTAATCTATTATGAAAATTTTTTTTTTTTGCGGCCGTAGTGTGAGAAACCTGTAATTGACATCAGTGACGTAGTTGAAGCTGAAGCAGCTTCTGAAGTAGGCTTTACACGATCAGGATTTTTGGGGCCGATCAGCGAGTTTAATAAAAAACTGATAACAGATCACCAAGCTGGAGCAATGAGTCTATTTAAATGACTTGTTAATTTACTGTATATAGTTGTGTAATGTATACTGAATATCTAAAAGTATTCATTCTCTAGTCCAGTGATTCCCAACCAGTGTGGTGTGGCACATTAGTCTGCCATGAACAATCTTGCAAAGTATCTTGCAATTTAGAGTCTCCAATTAATGCATGTTTTTGGGATGTGGGAGGAAACCGGAGTGCCCGGAGAAAACCCACGCAGGCACGGGGAGAACATGCAAACTCCACACAGGCGGGACCGGGGATTGAACCCCGGTCCTCAGAACTGTGAGGCTGACGCTCTAACCAGTCGACCACCGTGCCGCCAAATTGTATCTAATTCCTGAACAAAAATCTTTATTTTTACAAGAAATAATGTATCTTTGTTCCTCAATTTATGCCAGTGGGGCATCGCGACAGACAGAACAAATCATCCATCCATTTTCTGAGCCGCTTCTCCTCACTAGGATCACGGGCGTGCTGGAGCCTATCCCAGCTGTCATCGGGCAGGAGGCGGGGTACACTCTGAACTTATTCCCAGCCAATCGCAGGGCACATACGAACAAACAACCATTCGCACTCACAGTCACACCTACGGGCAATTTAGAGACTCCAATTAGTGCATGTTTTTGGGATGTGGGAGGAAACCGGAGTGCCCGGAGAAAACCCACGGAGGCACGGGGAGAACATGCAAACTCCACACAGGCGGGGCCGGGGGTTGAACCCAGGTCCTCAGAACTGTGAGGCTGACGCTCTAACCAGTCGTCCACCGTGCCGCCAAATTGTATCTAATTCCTGAAAAAAATCTTTATTTTTACAAGAAATAATGTATCTTTGTTCATCAATTTATGCCAGTGGGGCATCGCGACAGACAGAAAAAATCAATGGTCTTCTATTAGATGGCAGTAATTAATGCCTCCTCTTTTTGTGACATTTTTGTTTGTTGGTGTGCTGTGAGATTCTTAAATTGTAAAATATGTGCCTTGGCTCCACTAAGGTTGGAAATCACTGGTATAGACAAACAAGTCTTGGCAGTGTTTTGGAAATTAATTCAGGAAACAATCTTGTCTTTTGTAGTTTTAATACTATCTTTGCGCAGAGAGAGACAGTCAAGGGAGGTTACAAGCTGCTATGAGCAAAGTAAGAGCTAAGAAAGAGGATTCACTGCTTCTTTAAACTCGCGCAGACGTCACTGCGGCTATCCCTCACGTAGTTTGCCTTTATACTCGAGCGCAACCCACGCGCGCAGTTTTGAAAATGTACTGCAGTTCACCTCCAAGTCGGGGGTGTCGCTACGGCTGGTATTGGCTAGGACACCACAGGGTGGAGTTTCCTCCTGCATTTTATTTGGCCATATTCGGTAGCCGTTTTTACTTTACTTTCAGTATCAAGGAACAAAGCAACAACAATGACGACCGTAGAACAGTGTCTGCTAAAACAAATTTACCAAGATGACCAGATGATACGATAACTATGCTAAAAAATCGATCGAGAAGGCGGCGGTGTAGATGGTATGTAGAAACAAGGGGCACACTGAGTACGTCATCACAGCATGTGACTAAAACGGACCAATCACGAGAGATGATCTCCGCGGCGTTCGACGCGCAGCAAAAATTTTTGCGTGTGCGCGTCAGGGTACGCAGAGGGGCCGCGCGGGCATATTAGTCGGTCACGTGATGCAATTCGGGTGTTGTCGGCCGTGTGAGTATAAAGAGGTCTTTAGCATACACTTTTAGCTGCAATCAGTGAACAGGAAAAAAAATTTCTAACACAACTCAGGTTATTTACGTCATTGCTGTCACATGCTGTCCTAGTTACCACCTTTTACATTAAACAATTAAGCTACTAAGTACATTTGAAAAGGCCACACAAGAACAAAAAACTATTGAAGTATTAAAATACACAACAATGGAATAATATAATAAAAGAGTATATAGATTATATTTTGTCATTTTGCCATAGTAGTTTTTTACTTTTGTGTTTTTTCGCTGTCTTAAGGTTCAATATTTAGAGCCCTTGGTTGTCTCTCTTTTTTTTTTTTTTTTTTTTTTCTCCCCCCCCCCTCTGGGTTCCATCTTGTCACTGATGGGGTAGTGGTACATTCGGCTGACTTTGGTGCGGGCAGCGTGGGTTCAGTTCCCACTCAGTGATGGAGTGAATGTAAGTGCGAATAGTTGTCCATGTCTATATGTGCCCTGCAACTGACTGGCGACCAGTTCAGGGTGTTGTCCGCCTTTTGCCTGAAGTCAGCTGGGATAGGATCCAACGCCCCGAAACCCTGAAGAGGATGAGCGGTATTGAGAATGGATGGATGGATGGTTCCATCTTGACTTGCTTGGTGTTTCCTTTCACTGGTATGCAGACGACAGATTTTAAGTGCTCTGCCCCTGTTGCTTTTCTGTTACAACAGGCACCAATCAAAAGTGGGCAGGATTGGGGCCGGATCAAGAAGAAGGTGACGGCTAGTTTCTTGTCGTGCCTTCCATCTTGCTGTATTTCATGTTCTGCCAACATGGACAAAAATGCCCGCACCTCTTCAGTCACCACAGAACAAAAGCTGCTTTAAGCCTGCCGCAACGTGGTCGAACCCGACTGGACCGGACCATTGAGAGAGTTGACGACCCCACCTACATCTATCAGCCAATCAGACGACAGTTATGTCACGGCCCCCCTCGACCTGCGTTTTAGAACCAGGTTGGAGGAGGTTCTGAAAGGCGATGCCAATTTCACCTCGAAACAGTGCAATGGATAAGGGACCAAACGGGGTGGAGCGAGGCGGGTTAGGGTTAGAACCAGTCCAATTGAAAAGGCGCATGACTGAAGCCAACAATCAAATTGGTTTCATGTTGGACAGTGATTTTAAATTGAGTCTGCAAATTAGTGTAGGAGTTAAGTGCAGCTTTTGTACCTTAAGCCCACCTGACTTGGACCCAACCAATGCAAAAACATGATAGTTGACAACTCAGCCCCACACATAAAGTGATTTGATATATTGACACCCAGAACGGTGAGCCTGTATAGCGTTTTGAGGCCCAGGACACAGTATATTGCACTTTACCACATGTATTAAAGCATAAAAATATATTATATTAAAATATTTAAGAAAGAAGCGGGGTGCTAGAGAGGGGATGTAAAAGGCTCGCTTGCTCCCAATTATTAGAATTTCCCCAGCGCATTACGTACTGCTTGTGTACATTGTTGCCACAAGCTTTACCATTTCATTTAAAGGTACATTATAATTGTATATCATTGTGATATATGTGTGCGCAATAGTCAAATCGCAGGGTCAGCAGCCCCTATTTCGCTCTTTAGAATGAAGCTACTGCAGGCAGGCACGTCACAGCTGTGTGAGTGCACAAGGTATGGTCAGGGACACTGCGTAAATGTGAGTGAAAGTGTTCCATGATTATTTTTTTTTCGGGGGGAGGGGCTTACCTCTATGCTCAATTCCTACACTCCTGCCGGTGCCACAGGTCATTTCTGAATACATTATACGTTTGACAATAATTGCTGGAAATGTGCTGTTTTGGGTGTGGCTAAAACTACACTCTGTTATGTACTTTGAAGTCCGGCATTAGTCGTTTCTCCGCCACTATTTAAGAACTTGAGCGCCTTCATTCACTTCAGCAGTTTTCCGACGTAATTGCGACGTGGTTTTCTAAATGGCTATGCTTACACCCTGAAAATGGAACTTCCCTTCAACTCGTGCGCAGGCGTGGCTGCATTAGAGCGCCTCGCTGTCAGCCGTGAGCGCGCGCAGAAGAGCGAGCGGAATAAAAAATGTCTGATGTGGCAGCAAGCAGGCCGCTTTGTTGCGGTGTGGAAAAGCCCTGCAACGACCCGTTGGGATATATTCCAGCCACCCCAGGCTTTAAGCGGATATATTTACGCGGCTCAAACATATAGTTATTTATAGGAATAAGAAAAATGCTCGATGAAGTAGCATCCATTTTTCGAGGTCGTAGAATTGGTATTTGCTTGACAATTGAAAGTTGAGCAGGGCGTGGTTTCAATGCATTCAGCAGAACAGAATGGATGACCCCCCGCGAAACCCCCCCGCTCCGTTATTTTTTTCTCTAATCGATGATACCATATTTATATAGCACTTTCACAACAACATTAGTAGTAGTAGTTATAATAATATCCACAATAACTTTGAATATTGACACTTGTAACACTTAAAATTATAGTGAGAGCAAGTTCATTTGGCTAGCATGGCCAGCATACAGTAAATATGTATTTTTGATCGAAAAACAGCACTTACATTTTGCTGGAATATCTGTCGCCATTAAGTCTCTTCAGTCTGCCTCTGTGTGCGTTGAAAGCATCAAGACTTGATTGTGATTGGTTAATCAGGATCCAGTCATTAACTGGCAGTGCTGAAATCATCCAAATTCAGCATATTTATTGGTTTAGATACGCAAATGTCTTCCCCATGAGGGAAGCCTCTGGGTCCGCTGCTGTGTCCAACAGAACGGGTGACTGATGTAATATTTGTGCAACACTACAAATCAATAATGAAATTGATTGCCAACATTTTTAATTATCAATTTTATCTATTTGTTGTTGCAGCCCTTATTTGCCAGATCCTTTTGCCTGTGAGTGAGACATTCTAACCACTAACTCACCATTTTGCCCATCACCAATATAAATTACATTATTTTTAATATACCGCTCTCTTTCCCCATTCTCTCTTTCCTTTCAGAGTTGTTGTCCGAGTTCTTCCCCTGTCCTCACTGTGATGTCTCCTTCACAAACCTGGACTTCCTGGAGAAGCATGTCAAGTGGGTCCACCAGAAGGAGTACCTCGCCGAGCTCAAGAAATGTCTCTCTGACCGTGACCAAAGCCTCATCCCGGAGCACACCTGCACCACCTGCGGTAGCACCTTCAGTTCTAAAGTCTACCTGCGGGTCCACGTCAAAGAAGCCCACCCTTCCGCCCCACCTCGCCGGCTCCACCCTTGCCCGACATGTGCGCGTAGCTTCCAGTACTTGAAGAACCTAAAGAACCACTGTCAGCGCTGGCACGACATGTCGGTGGTCATCAGAGGTGGGCATCTGTGCTGCATGCATTGCGGGAAGAGCTTCAAGGCCACCTGGGGACAGGGGCCCCACCTGTGCAATGCGCCGAACACCGAATGCGAGGAGAAGCCAATTTGTCTGGATGTGGGTGTTGAGTGTAGCGTGTGTGGCAAGAAGTTGCGCACGCCCCAGAGTCTAGAGGACCATATGCGCACCCACACAGGCGACCGGCCGTTCGTGTGCAAGGACTGCGGCCGGCGGTTTGTGGAGCGAAGCAGCTGGCGCCAACATGCCCTGATCCATACGGGCGAGAAGCCGCACAAGTGTCAAGTGTGCGGGAAGGCCTTCCAGAGGGGACACCAGCTCAAATGCCACCTCACCACACACTCGGCCAAGAAAGAGTTCTCCTGCAGCCAATGCGGGAAGGAGTTTGGACTCAAAGCGAGCTTGAATCTCCACCTGAGGACGCACTCCAACGAGAAGCCTTTTCACTGCGTGGTTTGCGCCAAGAGATTCAACACCCGCAAGAACCTGCGCGTGCACAGCAAGCTGCACAACGGCGACAAGACGCATCAGTGCAGCGACTGCGGCCTGAAGATCAGCGACTTGGGCGCACTCAAGATCCACCTGCGCACTCACACTGGCGAGAGGCCCTACCACTGCACCGTCTGCGGCAACAAGTTCATCCGTCTGGCGCACCTGCGCAACCACCAGCGCACGCACACCGGCGAGCGGCCCTACAAGTGCGACCAGTGCGACAAGAGCTTTACGCAGTCAGGGGACCTGGTGAAGCACAAGCGGACGCACTCCGGGGAGAAGCCCTTCGAGTGCCCCGAATGTCACCGCCGCTACACGTCATCCGGTGACCTGGGCAAGCACCGCCGCACTCACACCAACCTGCGGCCGTACATTTGTCAGGAATGCGGCAAGAGCTTCCGCCTGTCGGGTCATTTGAAGACGCACATGCTCACGCACACCGGTGAGAAACCGTTCTCCTGCCCCAACTGTCTGCGCAGATTCGCCCGCTCCCACCATCTCTCCGGACACGTGGCTAAGTGTCGCTAACTTGAAAAATGTGTACTTATCAAAATCTTTCAATGTGAAAACTACAGTGGAACCTCTGAACTGGGGTACAGTAGTCGGGACCGAGCATTGCTGCGAATAGCATAAAAACCATGAGTGTGGGTTGGGTGATGCGGTTTTCAATAAAATTCCAGATCTTTTTAATTTCTGGTTTTAATTGATTCCCCTGCCCCATTCGATAAAAAGAAAAAGCAAATGAATAAAGCATTTGTCAAAACAAGCAGAAAGTGGCCCTTTAAACACAACACTTTATACATTTTAAATTAAAAAAAATGTAAATGTTAAAGAACTTACCATCACTGTATTGACAAAAATATTCCCTTAGCGATAGGTTTTTCTAGCATCTATTATTCAGCCATGGGAAGTTTTATTTCATGCTGTCCCCCTCCCACTCGTACAGTTACAGTGCAGTACTGTGATAAGATTGTTACATTGTGTCAATGTAATGGCCACAACACGTGTTAACCCTAACCCAATAAAATGATATTCGATTTATTGTCCAGCCCTCCCGCAAGTAATTGACACCCCCCTCCTACCCCCAATTATTTTATTTGTGGTACCATGGCTTGAGTTTAATTTGTCCCGTTACCAAGCGCATGACTCAATTTACTTTCACCGTCAACTTACTTTCACCCCCGGTAATTTGTTGTTCGGAATTCACAAATTCACTCTATTCGAAGATGTTTTATTTATTTATTTATTTTATTTTTATAAATTTCACACACTGTAACATCACACTCTGGCAAAATCCAGAGCTGCTCGCTTACAGATATATTGAGCAAGCCCTTCAGAGGCCCAACTATTTAGATGCAAGCTATATTAAAATGTAAATTTTCCATATTTCCCTTTTCACATGATCAGCTGTCACCTAACTCAGTCTTATTAGAGCAGTACATTAGCATTGGTAGAGCACTTTAACAACCAAGTGCTGTACATAAACCATAAAAGACTAATTTAAAAAACAAATGATTAGTGTAATAAAATGTAAAACTACTCACCCTTTGGAGATGCTTGATGACTGCAAAGTATTTTGTGGAGTGTTAGGAACTGTCATATACGTACCTGTAAAAAGATGATAAGAAGCATAACTCAAGGCAGCTGACTACAGTGTACATTAGGTTCTTTTATGACTGATGTCAGTTTGGGCAGCTATCAAATATTTTAGTACTCGAGCAAAGATTTTCAAAGACGTGTATCAAAATGTAGCCACTTAACTCATTCACTGCCAGCCTTCCCAGTAACATGGATATTTGACTTTTAAAGCCGTCAATGGCAGTGAACGTGTTAAAGATCAGATGGTAGTACACTGGCCATATCTCACACGGTGCCTGAGCAAAACTAAAAGCACCCTGTATGAAGTAATGTCATGGTGACAGGCATACTGTTGTCACCATCGTAAATAAACCAGCCACAAACTTGACCGTAGTCATAATTAAGAGAGTAGCCCTCCACAGGGCTAACATTCTGTGTTAGTAAGGTACGTTAATATTAGTCTCACTGATTTGCGCAACATTTAATTTACCATGTTTTGGGTCCTTCACGGATTAATCCTGGGGCAATGGGTGTCTTGTTGAAACGATTAAACGTCACAGTGTTCGCCTTGAAATGCTTCCACTCTTTTGCCATTTTCTGTCATTTTTTTCTCTTGCATTTTCTTCTCTTCGTTGTCACCATGTTCCTGCTTCGTCAACCAAATAGCTCCGCTTCCATCTCCTAGTTCCTAAGTGACGTAGCGCGTTGTGTCACATTAATGCCCGTGGGTCCCTTGAGCTTCACAATATTTTTTTTTATTTATACTCAAGGTACTTGAAATACCCAATTACTCGTTGCTGCCCTAATGTCGAGTTATTGTGGCTTTTCACCGTGTTGTACTGAGCAGCCAGGACAGAAAGAGGCGTATGCACCACTGTTTGGCATTTTTCCATTTTCAGTTCTATGGTTAGAGTCACACTTTTTGTCCTCATTTCATTTGTGGCTGCACTCGCACAAAATTTTGAAGTAAGCCAAAGAACAAGGAAAACACTTGTGGAATTGAATCGGTTAGATGCTTACTAAGCTGAAGTCAACCTGCCAGGTTTTTGGTGGAATCTTTACCACTTGGAGGCCAGACATAAATCACCCACAAGGGAAATTTTACAAATTTGACTCGAGGTTCCACTGTATTTTAAAAAAACGCTACATGGAAATTGATGCTCTTATTTTTATTTTTTTTTATTTTTTTTAATAATTTGGTAGGTCTACAGTACTCTAAACTATTTATTTCACTATTTTTTAAATTACAATTATAGTACAAAGTGATGTGGTATACAATGTGATGTACATGTTTGATTCGTCTCTACTAACTCGTGCTGTTCTACTTGTAATAAATTATATGACCAGTGCATTAACACTGTGTGTGTGTGTAATTTTTTTAATTAATGGCCAATGAGCGTTACTCCACGGGGGACGACAATGAAAAGCTTCATCGTGTAATTTACCTCAAATGTGAGCGAAAATTAGCTCACTAATTTAGGTGTGTCCCTGTGGGGCGGGTACACTTCCCACCGCACTGTATGAGCAGTAGAAGTGCCGCCTGCGGAAACAAGCGCGGCGCCGGGCACAAAAACAAACACACCTAATTTGAATTTGGGTGACCAGTACCGTCATGAGACCAGGGACCGGGGAAGCTAGCTGTGGTTATCCCACAGCACTACTAGTCCCCTTCTATTAAGTAGCCTAAGTAAGTCACATTTCGTCAAATTCTAACTCATAAAAATGAATGTAAAATAATGTTTTAACAACGCCTCAAACCCCCACGTAGCATACACATATACAACATATTTTAGCCAACTTTTAATTCCTGAGGCTGTTGCTGGTGCAACTTGGAACTCAAGCGAATTTACATTTTTATTTTTTCATTTTTTTACATGCAAGTATGAAATCGCAGATACTCATTTTATTGTCATCTAGTTTTAAGGAACGGGCACTTTTAACTAAATTTGAGGTACATGTAGTTTAGGCATAACATAGGTAGAAGATAATTGTCAACTTTAAAAAGGCTGTAAAGTGATTTCAGAGATTTGTTTCTAAATACGTTATACGTGTTTGACGATAATTGCTGAAAAGGTGCAAGACTGAACTATATCTATTGCTCAATTGTGGTGAATAGTGTTAAACTGTTTGTTTTTGGGGTTTGTGGTTCAAACTGGGCACTGAAGCACCTGGGTCCCGAGCATAAGTCTCACATCCCCCACTGTATAAAACTTGTGCAAAACTTGTAAATTTGAGCCATGCTGTTAGTGTTAGAAGTGCATGTCAGCAAGGTACTTTTAACTACAGAAAATCGCCTCACAATTCAAGTAAAATTGAGTTTCAGATTATTTCAGTGGATTGTGGATAGCTAGGGTTTGTGCATCCCAGTTATATGTCACATTTAAACTTCCCCTCACTGTATTTCAGTTAAATATTGGACTAACGTCCACATCCTTTTTGACATTTGCTCTGCAGGTCGCTACTTAATGGAAGCAAATGAAACCCCTTCCTGACACACCGGATCGTATTTCAGCGAATTTCATGAGCACTATGAGGTAAGATCGCACAAGATGTGGTCCACAGGTGCAGGTCACTTTTAAAAACCTTATTTGTAGAGCCCCATAGGAGTATTCATTCCTTGCTCTGAGATTTTCACTTTATAAGATCACAATAATATCAACATGAGTCCGTTTATGTAAAAACTCAATTTACTAGGACAGTCAAACTAAATCATTTGACTTAAAATTGGCACTTTTTGTATTAGCTCTGATTTGACGGTGCAAATTTGTGGCTTTCAAATGTATTGTAGTGTGCAGTTTGAGCCACCAGAGAGCTGTGTCTGCCTCCCTTTGAACATTTATTACTGCTTGGGGGGCGGAAAAGCTATGGCAAAATTAATTAAGTTTTGGCCAAATTACATGTCATACAAAAACATTGGCCGGATGATATAATAAAACAAATCCCACTAAATCCTAGTTTATTGTCAACAACTTGTTTAATGTGGATATACAGTATTGCTCACTAGTTGGCAGATTGGAGCCCCTTTCTTTTCCAAACATGAAGTTAATTAAATCGCTCTTGCTGGGATTATTGTCGGGACACAATTTAAATAAATTGTAGTCTTGTATTGTAATTTTTTGTTTGATTTTGGTGCCAAATGCAGACAAAAATAATATCTTTAACAAGTCTTAAATATTCAAATACATGATTTCTATTGAAGGTTTTAGTGCTGTTTGTTTATTCTTATTTAATCTGTTGGAGAATTTAGGCTTGTATGTTAAATGAGATTTGGTATTGAGCAAAATAGTTCACCATTAATTTGATCTTCTATTAGTTGGAAATTAATTGATAAACATAAAAAGCAAATAAATAATAAAACAAATCATTTCTGTGTTACATAAACACACAAAGAAATTTGAATAAATAACAAATAAAAAAAACAAAAAAATATCTAATAATTCTGCACACACGATAAACACAGATGTTGTTGTAAACAAACTTACATTTCTTGTCAAAAAGACAATTCTGACAAATTTAAACGGGTCCTGTAATTATTAGATCATTTCAGATTTTATTTTATTTAAAAAAATTAATTGATTAATTAATTAATTTTTTTGCAGAAAAATGGTTTTCTTTCGGTTTCACAAGTAAAGGAAATACAGAATTTGGAAATGCATGGTTTTTATTGGATAGCAACGATATGGAAACATCTGAAGATTGATTGGCACTTCAGTGCATTGAATTACCTTTGAAAGACCTCGTTTATTTCCCCAGCGTTTTCTCGTTATCTCCCGTTTTGATCGTAGTTGATACGTGCCTTCTCATTCATTTACATCACAGCAAAACACACTGACGTCCAACCTGTCACCGTCAATTCTGTGGCAATTGCTCTATTATTTTTATGTCCGCAATTACGAGGACTGAGCAGCGAGCGGGACGGACTCCCGCGCAGATAACAAAGATATATTTTGGAGTAAATAATATTGACTGTACCTTTGTTTAAAGCTGGAATCAATACTTTCTAAAGCGTGTCCATTTTTCATTTAGCCGCGTCATGGCCGCATGTGGGAGGGGCGGAGAGATGAATGGGTTGGAGCCTCTAATTCGCCCGGTTGCAGTTATCATAATTGTTGAACAAGGGCTGCTTTTAAAGATCGGGCTCGAGGAGAGGCAGGCCCCACAAAGAAAGCTAATAGATTTTGAAAATTGAGATGGATCACGCCGCTTACCACTGTCTTTTTTTTTTTTTTTTTTTCCCCTTCAATTTTTTTCTCCACCTTTACGACAGGACAAATATGTTCCTGGGATGAAGAGGTGTTTGTCTTTGAGAATGCACCCCGGTGAATAAAGGTGTCTCTGTTGTTTGTCTTGTGTTTGACACCTCAAAAACCTGCACTGAAGAAGCAAGTGGCAGTTCCCTTCTCGAGGCACCAGGGGGAAATGAATCACTGTGGAAGAAGACGCAAGCTTTGGAAAAGTTTGTCGAGCCATCTTTTAAAAGCGAAGGTCGCCTGTAGTCAACGTTGCAAAGAGAAAACATTTGTTTTTGCGTTATGAAGATGGTCGTGTATGCTACATTTTAGGAGGAAGAGCAAATTGTTTTCAAGAATATTTCATAAACACATGAATTCATTCATTTGTCATCAAGTACACCCACGCTTTGTTCTGTTTTTCTGTTGCATTGGAAAAGAAAGATAACTACAGTGTTCTTAGATCATCGCTACTTGCAGATTCACCTCCTCACAAATTGTCTTTTGGAACCCATTCTAAGTTATTTGTTGCCAAATTTACACAGGCCAAATCCCTGTTTAATATAAAAGTATTGTTTTGGCATAATCTAGTGGTATCTTGGTGCCAAGGAACTATGTGTTGAAGTGAGGGCAGGCACTTCATTTAGACCAGCCATTGCCATGTCTAATATAAAAGTATTGCTTTGGCACCATCTTGTGGCATCTTGGTGGCAGTAAACAATGTTGAAGTGAGGGGAGGAGCTTCATGAAACAGGCAACAGATGGCAGAGAAAACCACATCCGCCTATCATGCCATGTGTCACGATTAGAGATACAAAGTAAATTAAGTATGAGCTCACTCACAAACTAATTAAACTTGTAAATTAAGGAACCACTGTACTTAGCACTGCAACTACACAGGCATGGTAATGTACAAAGTAAGGCTGCAACTAACAATTATTTTAGTAATCAAGCTGTCATTTATTTTTTCGATTAATTGATAAATCAGATTTTTTAAAATGTATTTTAAATTTCCATCCTTTCTTCAAAAACAGGACATTATTTCAAATTGAAAGTGCAGAAAATGCACAAACACAAATTGATGATGATTTAGTTACCAGTTTGGTCATTAACATGGCAGAAAATAGGCAAAAATGTTGTTTTCCTGAGTAAAAGCAGATGTTTGCAAATGTTGTCTTATTTGGATAAAACGTGTCACAAATTGTGATTTTTGTGGTGTAGATGCAAAAGGTGGACCCAAGCGCAGTGAAGAAGAGAGGCAGGCAGGAGTTCAGGATTTACTCAAATAAGATTTATTTTCAAAAAGGCAAACACTAAATTAACCAAGTCCAAAAATCTGATTTCAAAGTATGAAACGTAGAAGAAAAAATACAACTGAGAGAAAGCAGGGAAATAAATACAAACAAATTGACAACGAAGCACACCTGGGCTCGACACAAGTGGCTGGAGGAAGCTGATTGGTAGACGCAAGGGACTGAGCTGATGAGAACAGGTGGAAAAGAAAGCCTAATCAAGAAAAGACATGAACATAGGGCAAAAGAAAATAAGATGTAACATACAAGGAAACTAAATATAATCTAAACAACAAAAACAGATCATAACGACAGGAGGCTTTGGACAGTTGTAAGTGAAACTAGGTCTCTAAATGATTAATCGATTCTCAGAAATCATTTTCGATTAATTTTATAAATTGTTGCACCTCTCGTACAAAGTGGTCATACTTATTTGTTGGTATTCCACAGCACCAGCTAATGTACTGAAGCTTATGTCGCAGGCAGATTAGAACAGGTCAATACGCCATACTGATGTGTGAAAGCAAAAAATGTTATCGAGCTTCAAGATTTGAGGCTTGATCAACAATCAGATTTGAACAACGGCGTAATGGATTTCTCTGATAACAGACACTTAACAAGTTGTCCTCTCAGCTTGTAACAATGTAGGGCAGCAAGGTGTAATCGAAAAAAACTTGAATTCAGTTAAAAAAAGGTCTGGCAAAATCTCTGTGCGACGCTTTGCGGGGATAATTTAATAATAACTGTTACTGCATTATTGAAAAAAATAGTAAAACAAACACGTAATAAGCACGCACACTCAAAGTCAGATACTACAGTCGAATGTGAGGATGGTGACTCCAAGTGGACAAAAATACTTGCACCTCACATGCAAAATGTAATTGTGTTTAATAACGACCCGAGTGAGGATAAGCGGTACAGAAAATGGATGGCTGGATGGAATGTAATATCAATTTGAATGCGATTAATTGAAGGGATAATCGGTAGAATGCCCGATTACAAAATTATTTGCCCCATTCAACATGTATCCACAAGGCTCATCAAAGCCCGACATTGATGTTTTACATTTAAAATCACCATACTTCAAAGGTTAATTGATGGTTTAACCTCTGGCGTTTGAACTGTATGCATAAAATCTGACTTGTAAATCTGGCCAAGCAGACTCACAAGCTTGTCTCAAAACTTGGGTTATTTAAATAAGGTAACCGTGGACGGTGTTTTTCTTTACCATCTTTGCTCATTCAGGAGATACTTGTTAAAAACATGACTTTTTACAGTACATCCCCATTGTTCGAGACACTCCACATTTCCAGGTTACGAATGCCACGGAACTAACTACTTTGCGCAGCAGCGTGCAAACGGCACACTTGGTTCCTGCCGTACTTACTGTTTTTCATTTGTGTGTTTGATACTAATGGCCAAGAAGTGTTTTCAAACAAACATTTACGATAGTTATGACTTTAAAACTGTGTTAGTGTAGGATAGTGCTGGACTGCAGTGCTGACTTGCGTTTGAATTTGAGTTGCGTCGCCAGAGGAACAGAACTTGTAAGTCGTAAACCGAGGACCCTCTCCACATTAGTCGGAATCTTGCGGACTTACTTTGCTTTCATTGGACACCGGCAACAATGTTTGTATCATATTACCAGTGCACCATGTGTACCTGACCCTGACCCTCTTATTGGTCTGGCGAAGATGGCTTTTAGAAGCCCAAAAGGATCTTTTACAATTTATCCGGCGGGTCTCGTTATTTGTTTCTGTCCCTTCTTAAAATGGGCCATTGTTTTCACGTAATGATACATTCAAGCTTTTCTTTCCTCTCAAATCTTCCCCGCGTCCAATTTTCGCCTTTCTCACATCCAATTTTCCCTAATATTCAGATGATTATGGCCTGATGCTTTCCTTCCCTCTGCTCACGATCCTACTCCCTTCCTATACTGCTCCATTTTCAGCTGATTCCATCCAGCTCTCCCCCTCTATTAGATCCAGCTACGTGACACATGCTTTCAGCCGTGTTCCGTCCCACGGGCGTAAATGTACAGCCTATATAGCTCCCGCAAAATGATCAACAAATAGAATCATAAAACCTTACATTTATTTAACCTTTTACCCAAAAGTCAAATGGCAAAAGAATTCTACATTGTCATTTTCTTGACAGACAGTTGCTAGTGTTTTAGGCCTCTCCCCATGTGGGAATTGAATTATGGAATCTTATAAAAGTGCAGCTGAGGGGGATTTTCTTTTTGTGATGTAATTTGAGCCATCCAATTTTCTTCGTATTTACTGTCTATACTTTTTTGTCAATTTGCCGGGGGGAACACAAGACAATGTGTGTGTCGGTGCCGGGTGTCAGCTGTGTCGTCACACTGCTGTGGTTTTCGCTGTTCGCTGCCCTCTGGGGTCAGCATGTGGGAAGAGACGGTGGCTCTGCGGGGCTTTTTTTGTGTATTTTTTTCCTCGCCGTCGCTTCAGGTCTGCGGCAGGGCCTGCTTGTGCTCCTCTCATTCACGGCAGGGGGGGTCAAACGCATGGGTCAGAACACACCGTTTGACTCACTGCAACACACAGCTATGTGCGCGTGGGCGTAGATGAAACTAGGGTATTTTTGCCGACCTTTTTGGTTGTTGTGCTGCTACTACTTTTTTTTTTTTTTTTTTTTTTTTTTTTAAATACTTCTCTGCCTCTCAAGTCCAAATGTGCCTGAAAGCACTGCTCGCACACAAAGGAAGGAGAGAGAAAATGAATTTGAATTGGGTTGTGAGACCTGTGGGTTTACAGGAGCTGCAAAAAGGTTGTTTATTGTTAGGCACTTTTGAAATTGACAAGTTTCTTCATTGTTTTTTCGGACCAAATAAATCACATTTTGGTGGCTTTCACCAAATATTAAGTCAGTTTCACTTACGGACAGGAAATTTAGTATGTCAATCATGAATAAACCCACAAAAATGTCTCAAGAACTTATGCCTGTCAAGACACAGGAAGTCTGACATCTTAATTTTAAGCAGTCATTTTAGAGTCCTTTTCCAGCTGTCCTTACTAGACAGATGGGCAATGCTAAAATGCGAGCATTTCAAAGACCCTGTTAGGTTAATAGTAGAGATTTGTTTCTAACTACATCATACGTGTATGCGGAACATCATGTGATCAAACCTGGAAAACAGATTAGCGGATGCTGCAATTGCTAGGATAACTAGGGGTTGATAACATGATGGTTTGAACCCATACATGCTAAAATTTTGTTTTCTTTATGGCTGGTGTGTTCAAACAAAAGTTAAATAAGTGTAGAGTGGAACTTCGATGAAACAGACCCCGATATAAAGGATATCAGATAAAACGGACCGTCGGGACTGAACAATATCTCCAAAAATAGTTTCCATTGGTCACTTAAAACTGCTGTTGACAAAGTCTTTAAGTTCCAGAATTGGCAGCTGTTGCTTACTGGCAATGTAGCGCAATGCAGGCAGAGACGTATTTCTCACGTATTTCCAAGTCAGAGACATGCAGTATGACTAGATCCAATTCCAAAAGACATGCCTCTCTCCTACATGGTGGCCATGTTGAATGTGGGGGCATTGACGTGCCAGTCATGTGACGATGGTTATATCTATTGTCTATTGTGCACAGAGCGTGGCAGAGAGAGAGATCAGCATGGCTCTGAGGAATGGAGTCTGTAACATGCTATTTTTGGTACAGTAACAGTTTTTTTTTGTCAAGCCGTTCGCCTTTGGCAACAGATTTGAAACTAGGTACCAAAGTAATTCCTCGCAGCTCATGAACGTGACTTGCCTGTTATGAGTACTGCACATCAACAATGTCACCATGACCAAGCACACCGGCATGGTAAGTTTGGATAAAATGTGGAACTTTCAAACATTTTCAAGATTTTTTTAATATTATTATTTACAATAATTTTGTACTGTACAAAAGGCGTTTTAGGCCACGAAAAAAACCTACAGAACTATTTTGTACTCTACAGTAATACGGGTGCCTATGGCTTCCAAAAAGTGCTTCAGTGTAACAATCAGCTATATCGAACGACCCTCGCCCCTATTAGTCCGTTCTATCAAGGTTCCACTAATTACTCGATGCAAAAATTATAAGATATACAGCAGTGATTCTCTGCTGGTGGGTCGGGATCCAAAAGTGGATCGCAGAGCCATTTTGGGTGGGTCGCTGACAGGTAGTAAAATATTACAGGGGGTTTGTGACAGTATCGACGTTGACCTTTCGAGGTTACAGAAAACGTAACCCACGTTGCTCGCACCAAAGTCAGGCGAGTGTACCACTACACCCTCAGTGACCGATCTTGAAATCAACCTGTGTACAACAGAAGACGTTTAATAATTGTACATTTGTTTTGTCCCAGTATCCTGCCATAGGGCTCCGCCAGTCACCTGAACAGGAAGGAAGTGCATTGACCTGTTTTGCCGAATGCAGAAGTTGCTTGCACATAACCCCTATTGTTGAAAATGTGCATAAACTTAGAACTATGTAGTACTCAATTGTGGAGAAGTAGCATTACTGTTTTTCACCATTTCAGCCTTCCTGATTTTTCTTGGTCTTTGCAAAAATGATGCCACATGTGCAAGACTCCACTTTGGAGTCTTGCACAAGTAGCACCTCACCCACGATATCACAACTTGAGTGCCTTTGTTCATATTAGTGGTTACCTGGTGCATTTGTGACATGCAGTTAGCTAGCAAGCTATGCCTACACTCCAAAATGCATCTAATCCGCTGCCGTGGCCGTTTTAGAGCACCTCTCGTCGGCCATGAGTGCGCGCATGTCACGTAGAGAAAAGCAGAATAGCGAGGATATATTCCAGCCAGTGGAGGACATATTTTCACAGCTCAAACATGTAGATATGTGTTGGTTTAAAATGATGCTAGATGAAGTCGCATCCACTTTTCCAGGTCGTCCTCAAGGTATTTGACTGACAGTTGAGCGAGGTGTGATTTCAGCTGATTCAGTGGACACGCCCACAGCCTCTGAGAGTGGAGACAACTTGATTTTGAAACCTTAATTTCTATAGATTTTTTTATCTTTCAAATTTGGTAACTGTGGTGTGTATGTAAGACATATTTTCTCATTATACGAACTTCACGTTGTCATCATTGCGTGTAGGCAGAGCATGGCGACGCAGCACACAACCCCTGCAGACTCAAGATCAAAAACAAGCATCGAGTCGTCCCATCTTTTGCACGTCCCCATGGGTGTTGTGGTGCGAGGGCCTTTAATTCTCCTTGCATTACTTCATTGAAAGCTTGGTCAAAAAGTGAGGAATATTTCTCTCACCCAACCACCTCGAATGTTGTTATTGAGAAGCTACAATGTTTCTTGAGTAACCTTTTTTACACTGTACGTTACCTACTCTGCTTGCCATGCATATTATCAATGTTTTCCCCAAATCAGGTACCATCATATACTATTTCTAGTACCCTGTCAGTCGAGATTCCAAATGCCACGTCGCTACCATGTCGGTAATGTTAGCCATTGCTGGTCACTCATTGGTCGAGCAGTTTTGTCATTGTAACCTTTGAGGATATCCAGTTAGAAATGACACAGAGGAAAAATCCATGATAAAGTTAAATTCCGCCTTTGCAGTATTCTACTCTACAGTCTCCACAATATTTAGTGGGGTTGGAGACTATCTGAATGTTCTTAACCCCTGATTTTGTGGGTGTTTAGCAAAATGTTGTCTGGTAGTATGTACTCAACTTCCCATTGCTGACATAATATTTTTCTTATTTCAACTAGTTGAGACAGAATCAATAGTGCCTCAGCTGTAGGCAGTGTGTTCTTTTTGTTTGTTTGCAGAGTACATTTCTTCAGTACATCTGAAAAAGCAAAAATGGGGTTACACACATACTGATTGATAAAATGTGAGAGACTGCACAAATGACAAGCGAAAAATATGAGCACGTTAGTGCCTCATGCTCTTAGTGTGTGGTGTCCACGAGATGACCAACACTGCACACCACACACATAACAATGTTTGTCGTTGTAACAACCTGAAAATACAAAGAGGATCTGATTCTGATTCTGAAAAAAAGAGTAGTAGAAGAAGCTAGGCTTACTGTTAGCTTGTCTGTTAACTACATTGCTGTTACAAGCTACTTCTACGACTACGACAACTACGTCTTTTTTGCAGTGAATGACTTGTGAGACACCTAATACCACGGGCCTCTTTGGAAAGTCTAATCCCTAACATTTATAGCACCTTTCCTTTCCCTTGTGGAAAACGTTATCGGGTCAACGTGAGATAAAAAAAAAAATTATAGCACCTTTCAAACAAACGAAAAGAGAGCACTGTTTAAAATTTGACTCCACACTTTCTAACAAACATTGCTGCCCTAAATATGCTAACTCCACACAGGCGGGGCTGGGGATTGAACCCCGGACCTCAACTGTGTGGCAGACACTCACCAGTCGTCCACCGTGCCGCCTGAAAGGAAAATTCTTAAGCAAAAACCAGAATCCAAAAACAAGATGCTCCTGTATTTGTATCTGAAAACGTTACAGCATGAGCTTCATAATTGGTTCTGTTTCACATCACAATCACGGTGTCGGTGACCAGGACCAACTCCGGTATTAACACATAAAGAATATTAGGGTCTTCCGTTCAGGTTTAACATTTCTGATTGTCTGCTGCAACCATTTTCTGAGCAGATCAGGGAGGAAAAATCACCACCACAGTATAATTGTTCAGGATGGTCTTTCAGAGATCCAAGCATCTGGCCTTGGTTGACTTTGATATCAAGTGAGAGAAAATGCTTAAATTCGTCAGTATATGTGCACCCCACTTTACCCACTACCTTCGTCACCCTCACCGAGCCTGCTCCACAATGGGAGTGTCTGCTGGTCTCTTGACCAGGGCCTCCCTCCTCCTTTCATCCCACTGTAACCTCATGCTCCCTCTGTCTCCATAGCAGCAAGATAGAGATGTGGAGGGCAAGAGAGACTGACAGTGTGCGCTCCCCTGCTCAGTAAATATGAACTTCACCCAGCAGACAGACTCATTCATCACGGGGGTAAGAAGAGCGAGAGAGTGGAGGGGCGGGGTGGTCGGGGGACAGAAAGAACTGGGAGGAATGTCCAAAAGACAGATAGAGGGAGGGAGGATGAGGAAGGGAAGTGGGTGGACGAGGAAGCAGACGGAGGGGAAGGGAGGATGATGAAGAGAAGTGGGAGGACAAGGAAGCAGACGGAGGGGAAAAGGATGAAAGAGGAAAGTGTTCAGGGGGTGAAAGGAGGGAGCGGGATTACAGGCTGAAAGGATGAGAGAATCAAGGATGATAGAATGTGGATATGCACGGGGAATCTATTGGAGGTCATTTTGTACCACTCATCAAAAGATAGTTTTGTTTTTTTTCTGCCCACGAGTGAGGTCGCTCTTTGGACTTTGAATGTCCACTTTGAGATATACAGTTTCCTTCAACTCGACAAGGTCAAGTTGCATCTCTGTGCCGCAGTCTCTCAGTATAAATTTACAAATGCTAATGCATGACAGTGAAACCTGTAAAGTCTAACACCCCAGAGGTCAATACAGTTCTGAAGCTTGACCAAAATGTCGGGGAGAAGGTTTGTCCCTAAAATTGCACAAAACATAGAGTTTGTTCACGTTGCCCTCAGCAAACCTTGCCAAATCTTAGTTCACCAAGCACCAAAGAATTAACACTCCGACTTTTGCTTCCTTGGCTTTTTTTGTAGTGTTTGTAAGACACTTAATATATGGTGTATATGTGTATGTATGGCGGCATGGTGGACGACTGGTTAGAGCGTCAGCCTCACAGTTCTGAGGACCGGGGTTCAATCCCCGGCCCTGCCTGTGTGGAGTTTGCATGTTCTCCCCGTCCCTGCGTGGGTTTTCTCCTCTGCACTCCGGTTTCCTCCCACATCCCAAAAACATGCATTAATTGGAGACTCTAAATTGCAAGATACTTTGCAAGATTGTTCATGGCAGACTAATGTGCCACACCACACTGGTTGGGAATCACTGGACTAGAGAATGAATACTTTTAGATACTCAGTATACATTACACAACTATATACAGTAAATTAACAAGTCATTTAAATAGACGCATTGCTCCAGCTTGGTGATCTGTTATCAGTTTTTTATTAAACTCGCTGATCGGCCCCAAAAATCCTGATCGTGTAAAGCCTACTTCAGAAGCTGCTTCAGCTTCAACTACGTCACTGATGTCAATTACAGGTTTCTCACACTACGGCCGCAAAAAACATTATTTTCATAATAGATTAAACTGACTATTATTTTTTTTAATGAATTGATGATGATTCAGTTACTGTTTCGGTCAGTAACATGTCAGAAAATTGGGGGAAGTGTTGATCTTTTATCCAAAATAAAAGCAGAAGTTTTTAAATGTTTTTAAAAACATGCATTTATTGGAGACTCTAAATTGCCCATAGGTGTGACTGTGAGTGTGAATGATTGTTTGTTTGTATGTGCCCTGCTATTGGCTGGCAACCAGTTCAGGGTGTACCCCGCCTCCTGCCCAATGTTAGCTGGGAAAGGCTCCAGCACGCCCGCGACCCTAGTGAGGAGAAGCGGCTCAGAAAATGGATGGATGGATGGATGTGTATGTATGATGGAGACACAAAATCATATAGACATATATGCCACGTATACTGTATTATTTGTATTTTTTTTCCAACAGTGGTTGATATATATATTCCGTATATACAGTGTATATTTTAAATGTAAAAAAGTTTAAATGCATGATGCACCTCTTGCATTCATGCCTTTGTCATTCATCATCAAAGAATAAGACTTGTAATGGTCTAATTTGTACAGTAACCATATTTTTTTCACTTTAACAGCTAATAATTTTAAAACTTAAAACATTATATGTACAGTTAAAGGTTTTATAATAGTGACCGCTTCACCCGAGAACAAATTTCTTTCCAATGGGAAAAATCATCTCCGAACAGGCTGTCTTTCATTGTAAATTATATATTTTTTAATAGATTAAGTTACATAGGGCTAGACTCACTGACAATTTCATTTTCAAACTACAGAATATAAAACATTTACACATGCAGTTCTGAAAGACTGGAAACAGACTATTTTAACTTTATCAGCTCTTAAAATCCAAACATTGCTGTTCATATTGTCACATTGGATGCGTATGACTGTTGCTTGAACAACATCATATTGTTGTTTAACCACATCATTCGGTCGTCAGTTTCTTGAAGCAAGTCGTAGTTTCTTGACAGTTTGATCATGTTTTTGCACCTCTATTTTAGATGTATTTGTTCATTATTGGCGCGTTACAAACTGGTTACCACATCTGCCTCACAGTTCTGAGAACCCGGGTTCAAATCCACCCTCGCCTGTGTGGAGTTTGCCTGTTCTCCACGTGCCTGCATGGGGTTTCTCCGGGTACTCCGGTTTCCTCCCACATCACAAAAACATGCATGGTACTTTAATTTAAGACTCCAAATTGCCCATAGGTGTGAATGTGAGTGCGAATGGTTATTTGTTTATATGTGCCCTGTGATTGACTGGTGACCAGTTCATGGTGTACCTCGCCTCTCGCCCAGAGTCAGCTGGGGTAGGCTTCCAGCATGCCCATGACCCTAGTGAGGATAAGCGGTGCAGCAAAATGAATGAATGAATAATTCATTATTCATGAACAGAGGTTTTTTCTTTTAGATCTAAAAAAAAAATTAAAAATCATGAACTATATTGGCTCAGAGGGCTAATATATAAAAAGTAGACTTTCTCTTAAACTTCTCTTTGCTGTAGGACAACATGCTTGCTGTACACTAGACTCGATCTGTATCAGCAACGCTGTTAATAGTTGTGTTGACCTGGGGCTTTTCTCAAGCATTGTTTGGGGAGCTTCTGTAGATATACGTTGATACTAGAGAGTCAATTTGTTGTGCTAAATTGAAGTTTGCTCAAGTTATTCAAATGTGTGACCACAGAAAAAAAAAAGTAAACAAAAAAATAAAAAATGACATGAAGGCCCTCTCTGGTCCGTGTCCTCAATTTCCCCCTCTTCACTCCAACCCAGAACACCTCCTCGCTGTGCTTTTTCCACTCTGCAGAGAGACAGGGGAGAGGCCAGATGATGTGTGACAGATGCCATATTTCGACTTTCTGTCAAGGAGATTAATATTGACACTGTGCTTTTCTTACCAGGGGCTTGTTGACTGTGTGAGTTGGGCTTTTGATTTCATTATCTTTTGCTCAGACACCTTTTTTTCCTTAAGAATCAGACAATAAGAGATGTGGCGAACGAAATGGAGACGCTGGTATTGCATGGGCTGAGTGAACAAGTCATATATTGCCGGATGGCTCAGCTATCAGTCCTGTGTGCTGTGGCAGTGCGACCTGCACATTTATCAACCCTTTCAGCTCGGTTATTACGTGAAACAATAATGGTGGTTACTAGCTCACATCTATGGGCATTTATCAGTTGGAGCAAGATTAGCCAGGGCTGAATATGTAGTACAGCAGACTACAGCAGTTCTCTGAAATTATATTGACTAAAAATGACTCTCAAAAGTGGTTACCACTGAAATGCCTTTTACTGTCCACCGTTGCTGAGTATCAGTGGCCTTGGTCTTTGCTTTACGTTCTTGACATTGGCACTGCTAAGCCCTCATCGGTGCGATTTTGTTAAAGCGGCGATGGTGACGGGTCCTTGACAGAAATCATTCATTTAGCAAGAACACGGGAAGACAGGACCATCACAGGAAGGAACAGAAGACGGCCTGGGCAAGCGAGCCAGTTCAGACTCCACTGAAATCTGTAAAAAGTTAGGCCTACGCATGGGCCGGTATCAGATTCTGAAGCGTTATTAAGATTCCCACATAGTTTTTAGACTGTACACACCCTGCTCCAATATTACCGGCTCCAGGACACGCACTATATTTGGCTGCTGTATCCCGGTAAAATACCCCCTAATGCTTCCAGATGGGAAAAGTATGTGACTTAAGTGTGGCAGTGTTAATGTTTCCCACTAACCCTAACCCACCTTAATCCTAATCGTAACCCATCGTAAACCACTTTATGACCCAAACCTAGCCCTAAAGCTAACCATAACAAACATATTTGTTTTTATTTCATACAAATGTGACACTGTACATGTTTGGGATGGTCATGTTGTCATCATGTTGCAGTGGCGCATGTCCTGCCTGGAAACTATGTGAGAATCCTCATAACGCGATGTAGCATATATGAGTCAAATAAAAATGTAATTAATTTAGGAGAAAAGAATAAGCTGGAGGCGAAGCCTGCGTTACTTCCGGTTTAACGTAATTTTGAGTTTAAACGTTAAAATCAAACTAATTTTATCTATTAAAGGGGAAAAACATCACTTTTTATGCGGATAAAATTTAGGGAAAGTGACGAGAAACCTTTTTATCAGTCTCGTAATGTGAAGGTTGAAGGTTGCTACACTTTATGAAAGTTTGAGTTCCAGATGACGGAGGCTTACTTAAACTCAGAACACACACAAAATATGACCAGGAGTGGAATTTTATAGTATATTTAATGACATCTACAAGGGATCTAGAGGGAAACACACAAAGGGGTCTAACTAAAGAAATAAAATAACACTAATAACGATAAAAAGAAGGAAAATAGGGAAGATTGAACATCGTGTGTTGGATTAAAGTGGGAAACGCGAGCGTTTAACGCGTCCATTCTGGACGAGAGCGAGAAAGAGAGAGAGGACAAAGTTTTGTCTGAAGCTAGTAATTTCACCGAAATTATTAGGCACTAATATTGTACATTCTGGCAAAAGTTTGCCGTGTCTACTCACGACCGTAGTCTCAAGCTGGTGGGCGGTCGTCTCTCTCTATGGGCGCAGCTCAGGAAGCATGGATGGTTGAAGAACGAAAACAATGTAGAAAAATAAAGCAAAACAAAAGAGGCAGAAGACGAAAAATGGTTGGTCGCCACGCCTCATAGGGGGAAAATAACCGTGTCTCTTCCTGCATTTTTTGTGGCACGCTGGCAATTTCATAGCGATCACGCTTGGCTGGAAGCGTACCTGGCACCTTAGGAGTAGCTCCTCTGATCGCCTAGCGGTGGCCCACATAGAGGTTGGGAAGCCGAGTCTCCATCCCCAAGGCTCGCTGTTACCGAACCATGTGCTCGAACAAAAGAAAGGTGAGGGGTGGCCCACGGCTAGCCTGGCTGGCGAGCTGCCAGCAAGACAAGAGGAGAGGAAGAAAAAAACCACGAGAGCCAGAAGGTGGGAGTTAAGAGTTAAATACCCCAGAGGCGGAGCGTGGGCAAGAGGGATTGAGACCACACCCATCATCTTGAATATAGACTACAAATTTGATAAAAGGGGTTTAAAATCATATATTAATATACACTAACCTCAACTTGGTACTCTCTTTACTCAGAGGTCAAGCATATCAGACTGACTGTTTTATACTTTAGTTTTGGCAAATCAACTGCTTATGATTCAAATCACATTTCATGCTGCTTGGAGTCTAATCAAGACAAACAATTGTCAAAACCTGGCGCTTGCACTTGTAAAGTTGACACACTGACACAGACATCAAGGGATACATTTGGGAAATTTCTGCAGAGTTCGTGAAATATCAAAACAGACATTTATCCTTGGCTAAACATCATATGAGAGTCCGCCCGGTTCGACTTTGCACTTCCTCTCGACGCCTGCTGGTGTCGCATTGTCCCAGCAATTGTTCCTCTTCCCAGACAGGTGGTCCGGTGGAAACATCTGGCCTTTGATGCTTGGGAGTTCAGACTTCGAGGGTAGATGTTAATTAGTTCAGGGTGCACGAAGAGTCTACTTGGGGGCAGTCTCACTGCACGGTCGCTTGGAAGAATGCAGTTTATCAAGGTGGGTAGTCACTGTGCCACCTCAGTTTGCGGGGAGCATGTTCGCTACAGTGATTCTGACAGTAGGATAACCTTGAGCAAAAATATCACAGTACTATAATTACAGCTGTAAAATGTATTGTTTTGAAATGTTTGGGTAAATAACTTTTTCCATTGCATGCAATCATTTTTTTTAAACAACATATAGAATATTTGGTACATTAGTAAATATAAAAATAAAATAAACAATTGCATTTTTCCAATTAAAATCCAAAAGTAGTACAACAGTAGCAGTATTTCTCACAAAATTAGTTGGTTCTTCTCTGCTCTTTGTGAAGAAACGTCAGAGCGGAAACCAGCTGATGTTAGCCAATGCGATCTGCCTCGGTAGTCAGTATTTAGTATTTATGTCACGAGTTGTGGACACACTAACTCTCATAGCTGGGTAATACGTTGATTTCAAGACAGCCTAATATTCATATATCAACGTTACCTTGAATTTGTCGAAGAGTGATGGGTGGTGCTCTTGTAAATGTGAGATCTTAGTAGAAGCACAGCCTCTTCTCGCAGCTTTTCTCTTTATGCTCAACTGTTTTCCTGATGGGGTAAAAAGGCAGCATTGAGAATATTTGAGGGAGCCATTAATTTTTCTTGTGCCTTGGTTTCTAATTCAGCCACCGTCACTGTTTGACGAAATAGTCCTCCATTCCATTAATACTGTCTTGCATTTCTGAAACAGAATTATGGAATTAGAATCATAGAGCCCTGATTTTCAAGTAAGCTCAATAACTCCGGACTTGAGTCAGCAAATGTAGTTCAGGTCTTGATGTCAGCCATGCCCTTCACTTGTGCAAGGCCTTTGTCACTAATACACCAGCCTCTGAGAACTTTCTCGCAGACGTCACAACACATCGACGGTGGTAGTATAAAGTGGTGTCCTACAGCTTCCTGATTTAGTAATTTCAAAGCTTGCTCACAGTGGGAGAATAAAATCAATAGGGCTCTCCGGGGAAGAGTTGCTATAAGCTTGTAGGTCCTCATGAGATGAAAGTGGATCCGAAACGGGAAACTTGGCTAAACAAGGAGGAAGACAGGGAGGAGCTAAGTAGCTTCAGCACATAAACAAATAGAAAGTAAAGTAGGGGGGATAATGCACCAAGGAGACAAGAGAGCGATGGGGGAAACAGTTGTCGCCACAGACTTTTATTGACTTTTCCCTCCTCCTCCCTTGTCCCTCCTCCGCCGTTTCACGTGAGCACCAGATAAATTCGCACCGAGAGAGCAAGAGAGTATAGTGAGGAGAGGGCGAGAGAGAAATGAGAAAATAAATGACTCTGGAAAGATATGACGATAGGCTACACGCAGCTTTAAATCTAAACGGGAATTCTTGATACACTCAACCACTTTGTCATTGCTTTTTTCCCCTTTCTTTTTATTTCTTCTTGATACCCCTCTTTTTCCCCCTGTGCAGACCTTTGCAATTCTTCTTCCTCCCCATCTTCTTTTTTGGGAGCTGCAGTTGTGGCGTGGCCACGTGGGGCCTGCATCATCGATCTCACTTTCTATAAAGCCTACCTGAAAAACTGCCTTTTGCCCCCATCCAACTCCTTTTTGTCTGCGTAATTCACATCAAATCCATCCATCCATTCCTCCCATATGCCCAAGCTCCCCTTTTCAGCGGCTCGGCCTTCTCCTGTAAGCACAATCAGATATCGCATTTGTGCCGCCGCCACTGCAAACGCGGCTCTATCAAAATCTAGGAGAAGGGGAGGAAATGAGATGCATCGCGGAAAAAGAATGAGCCGACCCGGGGTAAAGGATGGCTGGGAAATGGCTGGATGAATGGAATGGAAAAGAGAAAAGAAAGAAAATGCAGCCTTAAAGTATACCCCCTCTCGTTTATTTAATTTAGACGCCAGGCGAAAATCGATCCTGCCATTCGATACGCAATCCGAATCAAGGCGAATTAAGCGGGCGGAAATTAACTCTGAAAATATTTTTGATGGAGTGGCTTGTAGTCTCTCGGCCAAATGGACTGCAAAGTGGAACAAATGACAGGGGCCTAGTGGTGGAGACAGCGCCGCTCCATCTTCCATTAGGCCGTAATGGGATAGGTCCAGCCCCCTAGCTCGACTCGGCTGCATTAATCAAAACAGCCGCTATATGAAGATTTATGGTTCTCCACTCCAGCGGAGCCGCTGCCTGAGCCAGTTCTCCGTGTGTATGTTTGAAGGAAGGAGGAGGAGGGGAAGGGTGGTCGGGGAGTCTCTCGCCCCCCCCACACCCAATTCCTCCCTCCTTCTCCAGCCATTCATCCTATAGACTTTGCCTCCCGCCACATGCATGTCGCACCTTGACGCACACGCCTTTTAATCTCGACACTGTGTAATCGCATCCTGTCATTTCTGCTCAGCGGCTCTGACATTTTCGTTGACTCTGTTATAGTAGCTGTAATATGCATAGGAGCACAAGGCCTTATTCTGAATTGAACTTCACTGTTGTAGCTAGATCCGCGGTACAAACAACTGTAATTGTTCTTAATCGAGGAAACCTAATTTGGATCATTTTGTCATTAAAATTCTGACATTGACTTAGAAATTAAGGAAAAGTCTAAAGAGAAAAGTGAAAGTAAAGAGTAATGCCTCAAACTGGATTTTTAGGTATTGTTTAGTTCTTATAAAAAAATTGGTTTAAGTTCAAATTTTCAAGTTTTTTTTTGTTTTGGATACGCTGGGGAGACTACGTCTCTCGGCTTGCCTGGGAACGCCTCGGGATCCCCTCGAAAAAGCTGGAGGAAGCGGCTGTGGAGAGGGAAGTCAGGGCTTCCCTGCTACAGCTACTCCCCCCGTGACCTGACCTCGGATAAGCGGAAGAAAATGGATGGATGGATGGATGGATAATGTCACCGCAGAGTTGCAAAAGATGACAATATCTGATGTTTAGGAAACCGGAGTACCCGGAGAAAACCCACGCAAGCACAGGGAGAACATGCAAACTCCACACAGGTGTAGCCGGATTTGAACCCACAACCTCTGAACTGTGAGGTAGATGTGCTCGGCAGATGTGCTCACCAGTCGTCCACCGTGACACCTCATTTTTAATTTAATTAAGTAAATAGCAAGTAAACTTAAAGCTATAATCCACAACTTCATTTGTAAAAAAAGAAAAAAAGTCATTTTCACCCAAGCCACTACTAGAGGAGATGACACAATGCTGATTAAGCCATTCGGCTCCTCTAACATCTTGCTGTATTTATAATTAGACTTAACTAAGTAATATGTTGGCGGCACGGTGGCCGACTGGTTAGAGCATCTGCCTCACAGTTCTGAGGACCCCACTGTGTGGAGTTTGCATGTTCTCCCCGTGCCTGCGTGGGTTTTCTCCGGGCACTCCGGTTTCCTCCCACATCCCAAAAACATGCATTAATTGGAGACTCTAAATTGCCCGTAGGTGTGAATGTGAGTGCGAATGGTTGTTTGCTTGTATGTGCCATGCGATTGGCTGGCAACCAGTTCAGCGTGTACCCCGCCTCCTGCCCGATGATAGCTGGGATAGGCTCCAGCACGCCCGTGACCCTAGTGAGGAGAAGCGGCTCAGAAAATGGATGGTTGGATGGATAAGTAATATATTACTGTATAGTATGTATTATAAGAGTATCTATTATTTATAGTATTATCACCTCTGTCACTCACTTTCTGGACACTACCAAAGCTAGTGACCAGGGGATTTTTACTCAACTCCAGAGACCTTACACATTGTCTTCCATTGGGCTTCCAGGACATAGGTATTCACACGAGATAAGCCTGCCCCGCTGATCGTCGTGCGTACATGGCGGCCATGTTGGGAAGGTCATCGTTACCATGAAGGCAATGGCGCGCTACTCGTGTTTACATTTAGACGAACAAAAACAACAGCTTTCATGTCTTGTAGTATTTGTCTGGCAGAGTCTGCCCAAACGTGGATATTTCAGCTCACTTATAACTTGAGAAAATACCGTGCAGTAAATTGCAGATGTTTTTGGGGAGTTTTGACTGTGCATACACACACACACACATCAACATCAGAATTTGCACGTTCACATTTTATTTTGTAATTAAATCTTTTTTTTATGATTGAAAAAAAAATCAGAAGTTACTATTTACTCAGTACTTGAGTAATAATTTCACTTTGTACTTTTTACTCTCAAGTAATTTTTGGGATGACTAGTTTTTACTTTTATTAGAGTCACGTTATTGTCAAGTTACAGTACTCTTACTTGAATACAATGTTTGGCTACTCCACCCACCTCTGGAGCAGACATCCTCTATTGCTACTATTATGTTTAAGCAACATTTTTGCTCATCAGATCAGCCAGTGTCATATTTGTTGCACTGGTCTTTTGTATTTTCGCGTTGAGTGGCTACGGGTCATGGCCCTGGTTACGGTCCCAGCGGAAACGAGGGGCAACAAGAATTGATCCACGAGTACATCTTGTATTAATTGGGAAACGCTGCTACAATTATCTAATTAGTTTACGGATTTTAATGTTAAATGTATTAAGCGACGGAGCGATGTTAAGGATTATGTCACCACACAGAATGACTAACTTCTAATTCAGAAATGGCCAATAAAAACAGAAAAATATTGCACTTAATATTGTCCTGGAGGATGCATTTGGGATAAGCCTTTGAAGTTGATAATCGTGAAAAATGAAGTGAAACAGACAAGGATTTTAGTCAATTCTTTTCCAGAATGAGAGTGCTTAAAGAGGAGGATGCTATTCATGTGGCACAGCTCGAAGCAGGCATCAGGTTCAGGTGGAGATGGGGCTGGCTCAATTTGGAGGCCAAAACAGAAAAGCAAAGAAATGAGGCAAATTTTATTTTAATCTTAAATTTGTACATCAACATGTAGTTGAGCGGTGTAAATAAGTGTTTTTCTGCGTGAAGAAAATTAGTTTATTTAGCCTTATTGTACTCTTCAGTCTTTCAGATTGCTTAATTTATGTTCAAATCAAAAAAAGATTCTCTACAATGTTTTTTTTTGTCACCTTTTTCATGCCTTTGGTGTTTGCATGTCTGTTCAATTCATTTCAATGGGGAAAGATGATTTGACATAATAAAGTTCCCAGGTGTATGAATAAAATGTGTCTGACATTCAGTCAAAAAAACAACAATTATAGGACACTTAAAATCCACTTGTCACACTGATTGAAATCACTCAGTTTGGGCCGGGGCTGGGGGTTGACCACTGCTCACCACTGACCACTGCTCACCACTGAGTGCGGCTTTTATTAGCAAGGCCACCCCACACCTAAGGATAATCACTCAGGTTCCGTTTCTCTTTTATACAAGATGACTTAGTAGCCACGTCTTGAGAGTTGACGCTTTAAACGAGCCTAATGGAGGAAACTAAATCAAATCAGTTTAGTCCCCTTTCGTGTTTTTGTTGTGTTTCTGAGCTCAGTCACGGGCCAGCCCTCACCTCTCGTCCATCCACGTAACAACCAGCAGGAAAGCAAAGTTAGCAGCACTCTGCCGAGGCTTCTCGGTAAGACTTCAGAAGAGTGATTAGGCGGCCCGCTGAGCATGGCTGCGACAAGCCACGGGCACAGGCAGGGGGAGACGGTGTGACAGGGAAGAGTGGCTCCCAACTTGGGACAAGTTTTGATGAGATGAGAGTGATGGTGTCCTCACATCGCAGCCCTGCTGCAGAGAGCCTCTCTTTATTTTCTCTGCCTTCATTTGTGTGTTTCTGCAGGTGCAGGAGAACGGATGAACTCTCCCAACTAGATGGATCACACCGCTTCGACAGAGGTGGCAAAAGTACTCAAACTCTGTACTTAGTACAAGTACAGATACTTGTGGGGTGGTAAAGTACTGATTCAACTTTTATACTTTTTTTATGCCATAGTAAGTCTTGAAGAGGTGTGCGGTTTGGCGCAGAGGGTAAGCTTACTCCCTGCAACCAGAGGGTCGCCAGTTCGTATTCCTGTCCGGCACATGTTGTTGTTGTGTCCACTTAACCCACATTTCCTACGAGTGGAGGTCGGAGGGGCTGTAGGTGCAGAATGGCAGCCACGCTTCCATCAAATTGCCCCAGGGCACCTGTGCCTACACAAGTGGCTTACCACCACCAGGGTGTGACTGAGGATTGAATAACTCATGTATGCATACAGATACTGAGCTCTGCGGATAAATTTAAGTCAGCAGCGGTTATCACAAGCTCATCTGTATACCCACTCACATTGTCTGTTTCCACACCATGGCGAGAGAAGTGATAATGCTCCACTCACGCACAGATCGCTGCGCTTTACACATCGTCCTCTTCCGCACAGACACGTCCCCATCGAGACTGTCAGTTGTGGCACATTTAAAGGGAATGAGAGCTGTGGCTTTGACTGGCAGCAAATGAAGTCGGCTGTAAACACTTCCGCAGCGGCGCAGCCAGCCCACTCTCAGATCCCTCGGGCTGCGCTTGTCTACAAAATTACCAATGCCGGACTTGACCCACGTGTGGCGCACAGTTGTGCTGCCGGCTGCGCAGGATTTACTCCTTTCGCGAAAATAGGGTGCAAAGTCTTGGTGTTAAGCTAGCCAACATTCAGGCAAAGTTATGTGGTTGTTTTTTAACACACATTTAATTCTCTTTGTTTTAAATTTAGTTTAGTAAACTTCAACTGGGATGAGCAATAAATAGCTTGAAGCCATTTTTTGAAGAAATTTTGTTCCATCTGCCAAACTGCTGCTTGTTGTGAAGTGAGTTGAGTCACTGCCACCGTATGACGCTCGTATATGAAGTTTGTGCTTGGAAGTCAAAGCAAAAAAATAATAATATATTTTTTTTAATAATAATTTGGCCACACGACGGTTCGTATCTACAAAAAAACATAAATCGGGTCCCTCGCATCTCAAGGCACCGCCGAAGTTCTGTGGCACCAAGACAGGACCTTTGGCACCATCTTGTGGCATCTTGTACACAACTTCTTCAAGGGAGTAAAAGTACGAAGTTGTCAGAAAAATACATACACAAGTAAAGTACAGATACCTGAAAAATATGCGTACAGTGACAAAGTATTTGTACTTGGTTTCTTACTACCACTGCAATTCTATCTATTGTGTGAATAGATAGAATTGCAGTGGTAGTAAGGAACCAAGTACAAATACAAACATACTTCAGCTAAAGTTTCAATATTCTCTCCGCTCCCTTAATCCTGGCGTCTTGTCACTGTTTTTTCTCCTTCCATTATTCGTGTCGCCTCCTCTCTGTCTCATCCAGCTGCTCTGTTTTCTCCCACTCCCTGTCGTCCTTTGGCCTCTAACTCCTCCATGCGGATAACAAATCCAGCACGGGAGACATCTCTATATCCTTCGAGCTCTCCTTCCCTTTAACACCCTTTTCTTTTTCCTTTCTTCTCCATCTTCTCCCCATGAGCAAAGGGGAAGCTCGCTGCCAGTTTCAGTCTGCCGAAGGCTTTATTTAAATTAGAAACGCTTCAGTGTCCTCACTCCCGCCTTTGCCTGCCTGCGTGTTGCCGGGGTGACTCCCGCCTCTCCTCGCGGGCAGCCTCAAGGGTCCCGTCAATGCCAAACAACTTCATTTTGTGGATGGAAGTGATGGAAAGCAGGGCGGGAAGAAGAGAGGAAATAAAGGAGGGAGTCGGCGGGGGGGTGGGTGGTCAGGGAAGAAAATGTTCTCAAGTTCCCGCTTCCTCTCACAGCTCATTCCATCCAGATTAGGACCCCTGAATTGCTTTGGGAGCTACCCGGTCTTCAGACCGGCGCAAAATGCTCCTCTTTACTGTCATTATCACAACAGCCACCGCCGCAGTATACAGGGAACCCCGATTCGTGTTTTTTTTTTTTTTTTTTTTTTTTTTTTGTGGAACCTGTTGTTTTCTTACATCTTACAGAAAGATGCCACAAAATCCCCCACAATTCCTGGAAAATAGTACAGTAATATTTGGTGTCAAGGAAGAATATTGCAGGAAAACGTAATTTGACTAGAACTGAATTGGGATAGTCCAAGAATAAAAAAGCAATATTAGAAGAAAAAAAGTTGTAATTTTACGAGAATGAAGTTTGAATAGTAAGCAAAAACCTGTACTATACGAGGGAGAATTAAAAATTTTACAAGAAAAAGTTTTAATTTTCTAAGAATAAAATCGTAATAAGAACAAAGAAAAGTTGTATTATTAAAAAAAAAATTGCAATTGAAAGGTTTATTTTTTTATTTTTTAGAGAATTTTTATAACAATTTCTTTAAGTTATTTAACAATAAATTCAACTTTGTAAGAGTAAGAAAAGTTGTAATTTACCAAGGATAAAGTGAGCATGAACATTTTTCGATCGGAGTAACGTGAAAATCAGAAGGATCTACTACTGCATTTGTTGTGTCGGAAGATATGCTCTGTTTGGGATATCAGGAGGGTTGGTAACTCCTGTAAAACACGTTAAAATTTTCCCACCATGGTCGCAGGACGAATTATGTTCCACCTTAAGTTGTTCCACTGTGCTTCACTGTAGTTATTCTCCTTACTCGACAACATATCCTAAGCAGGAAAGGATCAGTCATCACAGCTAATCATCTCTTCTGTTAACAGCAACCTCTTGCCCCGATAATCCTTCCATCCTCACTCCCTGGGCTATAATCCCCCACTCCTAACGCCACCACCATCCAACTCATTAACACACAATTATTTTGGGGGGCTGACACTGGGGTACAGGGGGTGGAGGAAACGAGGTGTGGCGAACACGCAGCGAATGTCTTTTTAATGACTGAGTGACACGAGACGAGCTCATAGATCATGGAGATTATTAATACCACTGTTAAACAGCCTCTCACGAGGGCCCACACACACAAACACACACACACTCTCACACACTCTCTCTCTCACACACAGACACACACACAATTCATATGAGCTGTCGTTCATGCTCGGCGAGTCGGCATCAATTTCATTTGGGTCGTTTAAACAATGCTCATTACAGGCACGCTGGGGTAAGAATCACATTTGCTTGTCGGGCTATTTTTCATGAGCCAGTTTCCTTCTAATGACGGTAATTGCAGGTTTGATCGGATTATTGTGTCGTACGGCGAGGTGAGAGATTCTATGTGACTCGCCGGTAATGACCAGGGAAATGTGGCCTTTATACAGCAGCAGGGCGCCCACGGGGAGAGGAGATTGAAATGCTCGGATGTGGTGTGTGTGTGTGTGTGTGTTTGTGTGTGTCTGTGTGTATGTATGACCTGTCCGTTTAACTGGCGGGATCCCGGAGAGATGGTAGAGTGGGGGGGAGCCGGGCATCCCAAGAGAGAAGGGTCTGGGGAAATCAACTTTGGCCAAACAAGCGAGGAGCTCCATGGCAGCTGGCAGCCAATACGCACCACACTCCCACTCTCCATATCTTCGTTTATATGCAAAAGAGACCCCCACCCCCAAAACACCGCATCCGCCTGCCACAAGGACAAAATTCCCAGTCTCACAACTCAGGGAAATTTAGTGGGATGACGTTGAACTAGACAGAAATGATGTAACGAGCCTCCGCCATGGTTGAAAAAAATGTGACCCATCTGGGGTGGTAATGTCCATCTATCCATCTATCCATCCATCCATTTTCAAAACCGCTTACCCTCAAATGGTTTGCAGGTGTGCTGCAACCTATTTTAGCTGACTTCCTGTGAGAAGTGGGGTACACTTTGGATTGGACACCAGCCAATTACTGGGGACATATAGACAAACAAGTATTCATACTCACGTGCACACATAGACCCCAAGTGGTGCTCAAGCACCTTCCCTTTTGCCCAGCATGAAAAAAAGCACCCTTTTTGCTGCAGGCCATTTTTATTCGTCATTCATCAATATTTAAAAAAATAAATAAAAAATTACCCTCTCTGACATCAAATCCACTCAAAGTCTTTTCATATTTGAGGGGCATTTATTTGAGTCCGTGAGAGCATTGTACATACAGTATGTTCCCACCTTAATTTAGTTGGGGTTAATCAGAAACACTTTATGGCAGGTGTGTGCTGTGTGTGCTGACCCCCATTTAACATGAGTTTTTTTGATTGCTTAATTCTGAACACAGTTATAAGAGGGTGTGTGCACTTGTGCAACCAATTTATCTTGTTAATTTTATTTTCCCTCTCCAATTTTTTTGTACATGTTATAAGTTAACTTGTAATGGAAAAAGGTTTTCAAATGATTTATCTTTGTCTTATTTTCTGTATATCACAAAAACCTGTCGTTTTGAACAGGGGTGTGTAGACTTATATCCACTGTACCTTCCCTTAACCTCCTTTGTTAATAGTTGTATTATTGACGGTGTTGATTGTGTGGCATGTCAAAATCTTATATACTTTGATTCAGGCTGCAACTGTGTCCGCCATTACAAGGTTGACGCAATAGAAACATTAAAATAACAAATATTGAAGCCATAATTTATTAACGATTATGATTATAGAGTAATGATTATGTTGTGCAATTGAACAGCACGCAGAATTATTTTGATCCTATTGCAAAATACACTGCAATAAGCGTCCTGCTGTAATGTTCTTGACAAAACTTTGAAAATATTCAAGGGAATTAATGTACTGTAAATTGCAGTGTGATTAATGCCCTGGCACGTGGGCAAGGAGAGCTACAGTCGCTGACGCACTTTCAGCTCTTTATTGAACAAAACAAACACTTCAATACAAATACAAAACAAGAATTCGCACAAGGAGCTGCTGTAAGCCACAGCTCGCGCTCACACTGACTCTGGAGTCAGCCAACCAGACTAGGCCACTCCCTTCGAAGGCACACATCGAACACACAAACAATACAGTACTTACAGTAATGACACTTTATAAAACCAGGTTATTTCCGTACATCCATTTTCTTTACTGCTTATGCTCACTAGGGTTGTGGGAGTGCTGAAGCCTTCCCCAGCTGACTCTGGACGAGAGGCGGGGTACACCCTGCACTGGTCGCCAGCCAATCGCAGGGCACATACAGGTATAAACATACAACCATTCGCACTCACATCCACACCTACGGGCAATTTAGAGTTTTCACTCAACCTACCATGCGTGTTTTTGGGAATGTGGGAGGAAACCGGTGTACCCGGAGAAAACCCACACAGGCAGGAGTTTGCATGTTCTCCCGTGCCTGCGTGGGTTTTCTCCGGGCACTCCGGTTTCCTCCCACATCCCAAAAACATGCGTGGTAGGTTGATTGGAGACTCTAAAGTGCCCTTAGGTGTGAATGTGTGCGCGAATGGTCGTTTGTTTATATGTGCCCTGCGATTGGCTGGCGACCAGTTCAGGGTGTACCCCACCTCTCGCCCGAAGATGGCTGGGATAGGCTCCAGCACATCCGCGACCCTTGTGAGGATAATGCGGTACGGAAAATGGATGGATGGATGGATGTTTGTTTTCAATACTGTACTATTTAAGAAAATAAAAAAATATGGCGGTTCTTTGGGACTACAACATATTCATAGCATTTCAGTTCATTTCTTTTACTGCTGCCTTTATTTTGTTTCACTGTTAAAATTACTACCTTGTAATCTTACAACTTTCGAAACTCAAACATTAAATTAATTTAACATTATGACTGTTTTCTTGTAAAATTACAACTTCCTTTCCAGTGTACTGTAGCTGAAATACTCCCTTACATGTTTCATCTCCTGAGAACAAACTCGATACAAACAGCCTGCTTTTTCAACTTGTCAACAACACGAGCAAAAGAAAATCACGTCTATGATATTGCGTGGTTGTTACGTTTCCTCTTTTTTGAGGTTGTGGCACCCAACAACAAAAGGCAGCTTGAAAAAGCAGCTCACTTGATCGCCCCATTAAAGTGAACTCGGGGGGGTCCTTTCTCTGTGAGCTCTGCCGGTGCCAGCTCATTGATTCCCTAACTAATCATCCTAATTAAAATGCCTTTTATTCATTCCGCGGTTTACATGGCAGCCAAGTGCTCGCGTTTGACAATCAATTGCAACATGCGCCTGCACAAAATTCTCGTTTTGTTTTTGTGTGATAAAAGAACAACAATTGTACAAACTGCTTCAAGCACTTTACAGCCTCTTTTACACAGAGACCCGGCAAAAATGACCATATCCCTGCCTGATCCAGAATTTATCCGCCTATGCAGTTAATACTGAACCCAACAAAGTGGCCTAGTGTTCCCCCACTATGGTTCTTCAATTTGTTTTGTTTTACAGTACACTTATTTACTGTAATTCCCTTGCATGTGGGAAAGAGAACCACGGTCGCTGACGTCCTTTTCAGCTGTTTTTTGAACGCCGGGAGAACAGTAAAACACGTTAAGACAATGAGCAAACTCACAAAGGAGCTGATGTCAGCCACAGTACATGCCCGAGACACTCGAGTGGACTCGCAGACCTCACACACTACTCAACAAGGTCGCGCCTCTTAAAGCTACACGCATGTACAATGTGCACATCATTTTCTATAAATTATATGCCTGCAATTTGATTTCTTTTTCATGTTGAAATGTCACTGTGTTCACATTCACTGCCATTGACGACTTTAGAAGTCAAATATCCATGTTAATTCAGAAGGCTAGCAGTGAATGAGTAAAAAAGGTGTGTTTTAATAGTATGTTGAAAGCTTGTGTTCGGGGTAAAGCTATTGTTTTCTATAAGTGTTTTATATAGTCTCTATATTGCAGATGTTCACCTTATTGGGTAGCTCTGCAACGTATCCCCAGTGATAAATAGGGGTGCTCTGCGCTACGGGATGTCAGATGCCGTACTTTTCATAGAGCTACAATTGCTTTCAATGCAACAACTGATCAACACCCCATTCCAGAACTCCCTTACACCTACTGTACTTGGCGTCGCCTCTGTTATGGCCCTCATACTACCTCCGAAAGTGGAAAATTCGAATTATTTTTTTTTTCGTAAAAGCAGAAGGGACGTCTGTGGGTGAGCAGGCAAAAAATTTTGCCCCACTATTCTGTTTTCATGACGATTTTGCGAGAAGGTAATGTCAGGTATGAAACTTAAAACTCCTGTCTCGAGGTATGGGCCTGTGTCAGATTCTGACAGTATGATAACCTCGAGCAAAAATATTACGGTTTCACCGTATTCCGTATTACAGCTCTAAAATGTATGTAAATGTAGTACAGCAGTAAAACTACTTATTTCTCAGAAAATGAGTAGCTACTTCTGCTTTCTGTGCCATACAAGTGTAGCGGACATGCACGCCACAACTTTGAGGCGTCACAGAGACTCGCGACCACCTGAGAACCCCCACTCCTCCACGCTGCCCAGTTGTGAGACGGCGACGAGGACAGGGCCCGCTGCACGTCAAGTGGGCCTTAACCTAATTAGCAGCTTCCCGTCAAATCTTGATTCCTGTCTTCAAAAGACCCCTTCCCGGACCAAATGATCAGGGAAGACTATGTGGTTAATATCCACCGATGCGCGTGAGGCTCCACCCGCTGGTGTTGAGAGGAACTGCAAGCGCCAGAACTCGTGGACGTGCCTCTGATGTTTGTTAACGGAAGATAAAATGTCCGTTTTTATATCTTGCAAACTCTGTAGGACTATTCCAAATGTATGCCTTGGTGTCTGTTTCCCCATTGTCACTTTGACAGGTGCTCTGCATGATTTTGAAAGCTGTTCATGATTTGAACTCAAACAGTATAAAATGTTGTATTGAACAATAAGCAACCGATCTGCCACGACCAAAGATTAAACAATGATCCTATGCGTGAAAGTAAAAAGTTGGAAGTGCTTTAGACAAATATTATTTGAAAACCAATTTACTCAAATTTGTAGACAAGATTCAGGCTGATAGGTGTGGTCTTCTCCAAGTCGGCACTCCCTCTTCCTACGCCCCGCCCCTGGGGTATTTAACTCTAAACTCACACCTTTCTCAGGGAGTTGAGTTCATGCTAGTCTTGTTTTTCCTCTCCTCGTACCTTGCGGGCAGCTCGCCAGCCGGGCTGGCCATCGTCCACCCCCCCCCCCCCAAAACACTTTTGTGCGGGCTCACGGCTTGGTAAACGCGAGCCGCGATCGAACGGACATGGCTTCCCAGCCTAAACTTGCGCCTCCGCTAAGCGAGCAGAGCCGCTACTACGAAGGTATAGGGTCAGCTCCCAGCCAAGCGGGATCGCTCCGAAATTGCCAGCGAGCCACGAAAGAGGCAGGAAGAGAGACGTCCAGTTCTCCCAAGAAAGCGTGACGATCAGCCATTGCAACCAAATCTGTCGCGTTGCTTCCGGAGCAGCTTCCAAAGGAAGACCACGCCCGAAGACCAGCTGATCTGCGTCCGTGAGTCGACACTGCAATCCTTACTATGATGTACGACGTCAATATTAATAATTGTGGGGAAATGACTAGCTTCATACGAAATCCCAACTTTGCCTTCTCTCGCTCTGATTCAACGCATTAAACGCTCACACGCTCATTTAGTTTAGCCCAGCGACCACACACGATGTCCTCTTTTCCATTTTCGTACGCCTTGTTTTTTTTTTCTTTCGTTTACCCTTAGTGTTATTTTCTTGCTGTAGTTGTAGTTGTGTGTTTCATTAAATATACCATAAAATTCCACTCGTGGTCGTGTTTTGTGTGTGTTCAGAATTTAAGTAAACTTCTGTAATCTAGAACTCAAAATGTCGTAGAATGTAGCAACCTCCAGTTTCTGAGACTGTTTTAAAAAGTTTTGTCGTCATTTCGCCTAAAGTTAAACTTGAAAAACTTGACATGGTGCCCTTTGAGACATTAGTTTGATTTTAACAATGAAATCTAATTTTACGATAAACCGGCTTATTACTTTATCCTAAATTAATTACAAATCTTATTTTGTACATAATCGCTACACAAGCAAAACCCCGATTTTACAAATGCCTCAATGTTCAAACTATTCCATTTACAAACCACGGACCAAACAAAAATATTGCCTGATTGTCGAACCTTATCATAGTGTGCAAACATTTCATTCATCCATTATGAAGGCAATGTTGATGTATAAATATATAACACTGTCTTGAAATAGGCCGCACGGTGGCCGACTGGTTAGAGCGTCTGCCTCACAGTTCTGAGGTCCGGGGTTCAATCCCCGGCCCCGCCTGTGTGGAGTTCGCATGTTCTCCCCGTGCCTGCGTGGGTTTTCTCTGGGCACTCCGTTTTCCTCCCACATCCTAAAAACATGCATTAATTGACAACTCTAAATTGTCCGTAGGTGTGAATGTGAGTGCAAATGGTGATTTGTTTGTATGTGCCCTGCGATTGGCTGGCAACCAGTTCAGGGTGTACCCCGCCTCCTGCCCGATGATAGCTGGGATAGCCTCCAGCACTTCCGCAACCCTTGTGAGGAGAAGTGGCTCAGAAAATGGATGAATGGATGGATGTCTTGAAATGAACGTTTGCAACCACTTTTTTGTGGCGGGTGGTAAAAAAGGATGTTTTTGCTGCTGCTGCTGCTGACATGGCCAAAGGAATGAAGTATCTTCGAAAGGACCAAGCAAAGCTTCTGTACCAACTCGAATAGCTGTTGCTCGTTTGGATAAATTAAAAACGGCTAGTGAGTGTCAGCATTTAGTCAAGGTAAAGTGGATTTCATTTCAGTATTCATCATAATTGTGCAGTAGCAACCTGGTTCTTTAAGTTAAGGGGTTTTGTGATTTTCGACAGGCTGTGAACGCACCAGAGGGACTCATGAAAATGAGTGTGTGTCAGCAGGGCAGCTGTATTTAAATAACAGTTCCGCTTGTCGTTGTTAACTTACTTAATAAACTGATTTTTCACCCCTTGTCATGTTTTATATACAGTTTATATTGTGTACAAACATTTACTAAAATCGGGACTTTTGAGGGTGGAAGCAATAATTCATGTTTACATGATTGCTTATGTCAAAATTACATTCAAGTTACCAAGTTTTCAATTGAAAAGCCCCGTTCAAGAACCAATTGAGTTCAAAAAAATCGAGGTTGTACTCTGCTCCAGTGTGCAAAAGTCAGAAAAGGTGTGCAAATGCATGCGTTTCTGGCTGCACTCATTCTCTCATTCACTCAAATCTGTGATTCACGCACCGTCATGCCAGCGATGCCCTCCGGGTAGAGCAACCCTGAAATGTGGCCGTTGCCTGTCAAATCTGGCCCTGTGCAAATGCTGCGTGCATTCTCCTGTGGACTTAAGCACTTATCCTCTTCCACACTCCAGAGGCTGTTGAGGAAGTCTAGCGCCCCGTGAAGGTGAAACATCATATAGCACATTTTGACTGCGTTAATTGCCACCGGTGACGACTGACGGTGCGGGGACACACACGAACCTTAACGCTCACCTTCTCTTACCAACTGTACAATTGGCCATAATGTGTCCGTACCACATTACGCCGAACATCAACGTATAGTATCATATTATTGGCAAAAGATATCGGCGCTAACAGACTTTATCCCACCTGTGAGGAGCTTTTCTACTTCATATATGCTGCTGGCAGCTTGAAGTTTTTTTTGTTTTTGTCAAAAGTAAGCTTCGGTATCGCTTTTTTATTGATGGACCCCCGAACACATGTTCAGTCATAAGAACAGTATTCTCATTAAATTACTTTTATCGGATTTATTTCCAACAGAATAAGAAAACGCATGCTCTCCTTCAAAGAGTTGTGCGTTACGTACAGGAGAATATGGCCCTGAGTGAATTACAGTCAGAGCTTAAACTATCTGATTTTACCGATACTAGTTAGCTTGTTAGCTAGTTGTCTGCATCGGTAGTGAGTCTATCGTATTTATTTCATCAATTGCAGACACCCTAACTCTCGTAGCTGGTTGCAAACATCCATTTCAAGACAGCTTTGTATTCATACCGAACATCAACGTCACCTTGAATTTATCGAAGAGTGATGGGTGGCGCTCTCGTACATGGGATATCGTATTGGAAGTATTGCTTCCTGGAGCAGCTACTCTTCGTATGTATGTTTTTCATATCTTTCCTTTGCTTTATCCTCCATATTATTCCTCGACCAAGCTGTTCTTCCCGGATAATTCCCAAAAGAGCCAACTTTCTCAATAAGACAAAGTCTTTGGGCTCACCGAGTGCTCGCACCAAGAACGAGAAGGGGAGGTCACTGACGACTCAAAAAAAAAACAGCTCATACCGCTGATGCAGAGTGGCATTGTTTGGGAAAACTACAAGACTGACTTCCCTTGGAAATGTGAGCGGAGAAAGAGAAAGGTGAAGGAACTAAAAAAACCCCGTTGTACGCAACGCAGTTCTTTTTCTCACAGCTGACTACCAAAGCAACAGCAGCCACTGAAGCATCATTCGGAGTGAGTCACTTCATCGTTAAGCAAAACAAGCCCTTCCAAGATAGACGGATGCTACAAGAGACTTTGATTGAAGCAGATGACTCGTTGTTCGGATATTTTAAAAACCGTCCAGCTGTCAAAAACTACAACTGCATGGTCCAGCGAAGCCATGACCACATTATTCGGCCCCATTTATTCATGTGAGACATCCTTTCCCCAAATTAAGATTAAGTCCAAATACTGTTACGCCATGACTGATGTTATTTTGGTAGTGTGCTTGAGGCTGGGTATCAGTAACTACTGTCTGGACTACTTATGTTTCTAATTCAATATATTTAAATTGTAAAGCAAATATAATGTCCACTCCAGTATGTTTTGCATCTGTGCGTGTGTTCGCGAGAGACCGAAGGGGGATCTTGCACAGAGCGCCATTTATTCAACAACCCCAATTCCAAAGAAGTCGGGACATTGTGTTAAAAACAGAATACAATGATTGGCAAATCATGTTCGACCTATATTTAATTGAATACACTACAAAGACAAGATATTTAATGTTCAAACTGATCAACTTGATTGTTTTTAGCAAATAATCATTAACTTGGAATTTGATGGCTGCAACACGTTCCAAAAAAGCTGGGACAGGGTCATGTTTACCACTGTGTTACATCACCTTCTCTTTGAACAACATTCAATAAACGTTTGGGAACTGAGGACACTAATTGTGGAAGCTTTGTAGGTGGAATCCTTTCCCATTCTTGCTCGATGTACAAGTTCAGCTGTTCAACACTCCGGGGTCTCCGTTGTCATATTTTACGCTTCATAATGTGCCACACATTTTCAATGGGAGACAGGTCTGGACTGCAGGGAGGCCAGTCTAGTCCCTGCGCTCTTGTACTACGAAGCCACGCTGTTGTAACATGTGCAGAATGTGGTTTGGCATTGTCTCGCTGACGTAAGCAGGGGCGTCCATGAAAAAGACGTTACTTGGATGGCAGCATTTTTTGCTCCAAAACCTGTACGTACCTTTCAGCATGAATGGTGCCTTCACAGATGTGTAAGTTACCCATGCCATTGGCACTAACACGGCCGCATCCCATCACAGATGCTGGCTTTTGAACTTTGCGTCCATAACAGTCCGGATGGTTCTTTTCCTCTTTGGCCCGGCGGACACAACATCAACAATTTCCCAAAACAACTTGAAATGTGGACTCGTCGGACCACAGAACACTTTTCCACTTTGCATCAGTCCATCGTAGATGAGCTCGGGCTCAGAGAAGCCGCTGGGGTTTCTGTGTGTTGTTGATAAATGGCTTTTGCTTTACATAGTAGAGTTTCAAGTTGCACTTACGGATGTAGCACCGAACTGTATTTACTGTACATTGTTTTTCTGAAGTGTTCCTGAGCCCATGTGGATATATCCTTCACACATTGATGTTGGTTTTTGATGCAGTGCCGCCTGAGGGATCTGTTGGATTTATCTCACCCAACATTATAATGAATAGACACAAAAGGAATGAAGACGCTGGTCTCTTTACTCATGAGGAGGGCGCATGGGAGATTGTTCAGGTTACAGCCTCTCAACACGCTCTAAACAATCTCCCCCTTCGCTCTGACATTTATTTGAAAATAGGAGGGTTTCACAAGACATAATGTTCTAAGCACTAAGACACAACACAAATCATGGGAAACTTACGGTCGAGGGTCCAAATGGGACACTCGTTATTGGTTCGCCGATTATCATGTTGTTTTGTTAGCCCCTTTCGCAACAGTATCGAAGGACGGGCATTCAATGTTGGTTTTCGGCCTTGTCGCTTAAATGCAGTGATTTCTCCAGATTCTCTCAACCTTTTGATGATGATATGGACCGTAGATGATGAAATCCCTCAATTCCTTTCAATTGTACGTTGAGGAACATTGTCCTTAAACTGTTCAGCTCTTTTCTCACACACTTGTTCACAAAGAGGTGAACCTCGCCCCACCTTTGCTTGTGAATGACTGAGCAATTCGGGGAAGCTCCTTTTTTGTGGCATGTTCCAAACAGGTGTTTGATGAGCATTCCTCAACTTGCTCAGTCTTTTTTACCACCTGTCCCAGCTTTTTTGGAACGTGTTGCAGCCATAAAATTCCAAGTTAATAATTATTTGCTAAAAACAATAAAGTATCAGTTTGAACATTAAATATCTTGTCTTTGTAGTGTATTCAATTAAATATAGGTCGAACATGATTTGCAAATCAATGTATTCTGTTTTTATTTGTTTAACACAAGCATCCCAACTTCATTGGAATTGGGGTTGTAGTATCGCTACTGCTTTTGTTTTTTTACAGTACAGTGAACCCTGGCTACAGGGGATAGGTACCAAAACTGCTGGTAATATAATTGCTTATAGAAGCCTGAAGATGGCTGCAAAGCGCTATATGAAGCTGCTCAGCCCACTTTAACATAGTTCCTTGGCACCAAAATGGCACCTTTTTCTACCGCTTATCCGAGGTCGGGTCACGGGGGCGGTTGCTTTAGCAGGGACGCCCAGACTTCCCTCTCCCCAGCCACTTCATCCAGCTCTTCTGGGGGGATCCCGGGAGGCATCCAAATCAGGTGCCCCAGCCACCTCATCTGGCTCCTCTCTAAGGGCGAGCCCGGACACCCTGCGGAGGAAACTCATTTCGGCCGCTTGTATCCTGGATCTTGTACTTTCGGTCACGACCCACAGCTCGTGACCATAGGTGAGGGTAGGACCGTAGATCGACCGCTAAATCGAGAGCTCCGCTTTTCGGCTTAGCTCCTTCTTCACCACAACGGACCGATACAAAGTCCGCATCACTGCAGACGCTGCACCGATCCGCCTGTCGATCTCCCGTTCCATTCTTCCCTCGCTCGTGAACAAGACCCAAAGATACTTGAACTCCTCCACTTGGGGCAGGATGTCATCCCCGAAAAAAGCTTTATTTGAATTGGCAAATGCCAAACCGCGACTATGTTGGGGTTGCCTGTATACTTACTTACTCTAATGCCCTTGCATGTGGGAAAGGAGAGCAACAGTCGCCAATGCATTTTTTCAGCTGTTTATTGAATGCAATGAGCACACCCACACAGGAGCTGCTGTTAGCCACAGTTCACGCCCAGACACTCACGCGCAAGACTCACTGACGTCACATGCCATCCCACCTTGCCCCGCCTCTTAAAGACCCATGGTTGTACTTTAGTCACTACACTATTTACATTATTTTCTTTCCATGTTACGCTTGTGATTGTGTTCAGGTATGTTTACATTGTGTTTAAAGTGTGAGGCTAAATTTAAACTATGTTCTCTCGGCTACATATTGTGTTTTTCCACCTATTGCGCGTACGTTTGGACTCCCCTTGATAAACGGGGGTTCACTCACTGTAGACTAGAGTGAGAAAATGCCACTTTTGGCAACGTACGACTTGAAATACTTTGTCACCTGAGGAAATGAGTTTGCCTTTTGCGCCTCTCGCGTTATAAATTGCCATCTTTGTCCATGAGCGCTCCCGGCACGGCGCATTACGACGAGTATACAGTCATTAGATAATTAAAACGTAGCGCCTAAGAATGATATCGTCCCGAGCCGTCTCGCCGTGATGGATGTCTGTTTATGAGTCGTTCCGCCACGCCATTTCTTCCCCTGTTGATGTATCCATTCATCAGCGAAGATTTTTTATGCTCATCTCCAACCACTTAAAATAAAGCATCTCCCGTCCCCTGAACGATCTCGAACTAATTACACCATATCGCGTTAATTAAGAAACTCCAGACAGAATGGGTTGTTACGGCTTTGCAAATTATTGATAACATCCTTTTGAACAGTGATCGATTGGGAAGCCATTACGTGACATAAAGCAAAAAAAAAAAAAAAAAAAAACATGATATAAAACGTGATAATGGCCGTGCAGCGTCGGGCACGTGGCTGTTAATCACGAACGTGGCTAAAAAAAAAAAAAAAACAGAAAAAACAAACGTCTCGCGCATGCGCGTCCACACGCGCTCAGAGGCACTTCATCACGACCACAAGCAATTCACCCATAAACTGACCGCCCCCACCCCCCCCACCTCCACATCCATTTTCCGCCCATAAATAATATTCAAGTCGCTCTATTGTTAAGTGAAAAGTTGACTGGTGTTTGATTTTTCTCTCCCTCTCTGTCTCTCTTATGTGTGTGTTTTTCCTTCTTCTTTTTCCGCGGCGACCTCGGGTTAGGACTCATACATCACGGGATGACAGCTATAGAAAGGCCCTAAATTAGCAACTAAATCGAATATTGATCAGGTATGTGCCGCCCTGCGAGTCGCGCCTCCTTGCCGCTTTTTTTCTCTCACTCTACCACCCTCAGAAAGAAAGAGAGAGAGAGAGAGAGAGAGAGAGAGAAGGGGGTGTTTAGGGAGGGCTGGGGAGGGGGCGGGGGGGGGGGTGTGGAGGATGCGTGGAAAAAATAAGAGGGCTTCTTTCTACTGCTCTCTGTCGAGCGGACGTGTGCGTTCATTTTGCACGACCGTAAATAAATAAATCAATGAAATCTAACTGAGTTAAAAAATAAAATTAAAAAACTCGGTTTTTTTTTTTTAAAAGATAAAATGATTGCTTTTTTTTTGGGAACTTGCATTATTGCTGAAAAACGCAAATGTTTTGTATCCATAAATACGTGAAACGTACCTAGCAGATCACATATTAGTTAAATTAAAAATAAAACTTGCTGAAGGAAAAATTATATTTAAATGTCTGGAACAAGAAACCTGTATAAATATATATGCACACATTAGCAAGATATATTTTTGAAAGGCCAAATGCATTAAATTTCTTGTAATCTCATGAGAGATGTTTTGTACAATGTTGAAAAACATACAATATTTGCACATGCAAATTACAAATAGGGACACACGTGTCAAATTAGCAATGAAAATTGCTTAAACCAATTACTTAAATGTCTCAGAAGGACTATGACAACTGCATTTATGAATCTACATTTAAAAAATATATATCTACATATTAAAAGGCCCACACTTCACTCAAAGTGTGTATGCTTCGTATGCATGTGTAGTTGTCGTACATAGTTCAAATGTGTTCAGAGTTCACCATGGCTGAAAATGGATACATCTGCATATGCAACGTGCATATCAAAGCGCACAGAAGTCACTTTAAATATGGCAATTGCAAAAATATAAATATTACACCTAAGTATGCATTCCGAACACAGTATCACAACACTAATACAAAAAAGAAAGTAATAATATACTATTGAAATGATACAAAACGTTTTTTAAATGCTTTCAGTCCCCTTTTAATTATTTTTTGGTTCCATTCAGTGTACAGAAATCTCCATTTTAAATTCTCCTGTCATGTTTACGCTGCGTTGTTGTCAAACTTACGTCCAGCTACTGTTTCCGTCGATGCGCTGCTTTCAAAATAAAATCTTTGTTTCAAATGGAAAAAGTCAAATCTCCTGTACCTTTGAAGTCTTCATTTATTCATCTACTTAATCCCCTTTTGAAATGCAACTTTGTCGTACACTCTTGCTGTCCGTCACATTTCCGATGCATACCTTTCAAAATAAAGTTTTCAAAATTAAAAATGGCTTTTTTTTTTTTTTTAATTATCTGCTTTCAGAGCACAAACTGAGGGCGGCATGTAATATGTACATTTTATACACGCTTATATACCCGTGCTTGTGGTCGTATTTATACCCTCGCCAATGTGTGTCCAGCACGTTTCCAACGCAAGCCTTTCAAAACAAAACATTTCTCCCCAAGTAAAAGTCCAACTTCGTATGCACGTGAAACGTATTTATGATGCGGCCCCTCAGTAGGCGCTCCCTTTACGGATTGCCGGTAACGACAGCCGTCTTATCCGCACGCCACGAGAGCGCGCCTCCGCACACGCGCGCAGCGTGACGACGTGTCTTCGTGGCGCGTCTCCTCCTCTCCCCGGGAAGCGTCGCGTGTCCGGCGGATGCTGAAGGGGGGGAGTGAGTGGGTGGTCAGGGGTTGCGCCGGGTCAGTGAGATTAGCGGGCCTGTGTGCTCGTACAACAAAGGGCCTTATAGTGAGGTAGCAGCCAAAGCCAGGATCAAAGTATCGGTGGTAGGGCAAGCGGTGCGTGGAAAAGTCCGGGATGAGCAGCAGATTAGCAGCGGCTAATTGGACAGGAGGCACTCACTCCGTTAATGGCTGCTTAACTCCTTTATACGCCATTATTGAGCCATACCAGAATCATTAGAAGAACATTTTAGGATATACCAGGGTTAATTGTATTTCCTCGCTGATTGAGTGAGAAAAATGGACTCGTCTATTTTAGGGACGTGTTTAGAAGGCCACGCGGCTGAACGCGACTGAACCGGATGACTCGCACCCGCACACCGGCATGGCGATTGACCCTCGCAAAAACTGCGACCCCCGAGATTCTTCACAAGAATCAAAGTTTCGAGGTGCCACACACAGTCATTTTATTGAACCGCAAACAACGTGGCGGGATTGTCAGGGAAGACGCGGATTTCCCTGGATCCTCTGGCTCTATTAGGAAAATACAAAGAGACTAAATGGGCGAGAAGGAAGGAGAGAGGGAGGATACTTGAGAACTGTCAGTGATTCTTATAAATATACCTAGGTAAGTGGTATTGTAAACCACTCTATCATGATTTCATGCATTCATTGTGAGGCAAACAGGGGGCAACATAATACTTATGTTAAATAAATCAAATTTGGTCGTTTTTCCACAAATGATAAAGAATATATGCCTATAAGTATAGTTGTTATGGCTGTCTGCATGTGTTACTCCACCACTTGTGTTCAAATATCCAATGCCTAAAGGGGTCTACCGACCGCAACATTGATGCTAATTTCAATAGCCTGTTTATGGTGTTTTACAATGTCTGTTAGCATTAAGCTAGCAGACTTTTGTAAGGTTATATGTTTGGTTAAATACACAACGTACAATTTATTTTAGCACTGGACCTTTTGCCGTTTTGAACAGTTGTTCATTATCTGCTGCTTTGCGTGAAGTTCACCGCCATCATCTAGCGCTGGTAACACATTTTGTTTTTTGTCACAACTCAAGAAAAACAATGGGCTGCGCGATGGCTCGTAAATTGCGGTACCCCTGTACATAATCTTCCTTATCCCTCCATAATGCAGTGGAACCGCGATAAAACGGGCCCCGATATAACAGGTATCGGCTAAAACGGACCATCGGGACTGAACAGTGTGTCCAAAAATAGTTTGCATTTGTCACTTAAATCGTCTGCTGTTGTTTACTGGTACTGTGGCGCAAGGCACGCAGAGAACGGGACTGACGTATTTCCGTTGTCACCGATACAATATGACTCGATCCAATTCCAAAAGACGTGCGTCCCGTGGCTACGTGGAGGCCATGTTGAATGTGGGGCATTGACGTGGTGGCCATGTGATGATGGTTACTGTATAGCGATTGTCTATTGTGCATAGAGCACTGGCAGAGAGAGTGAGTCGCATGTCTGCGCTGTTAACCCGGAGGAATCCAAAACACAAGTCTTACGAGTCTGGAACATGCTATTTTTGGTACAGCCATCCATCCATTTTCCTTACCGCTTATCCTCACTCCCAATAACAGTTATTTTTCTTTTTGGTCAAGCCGGTCACCTTTGCTGACTTGTGGCATGTTATTTGGAACCGTGCGTGAAGTACAGTATTCCAACTCAAAGTGTGCAGCAGGAATTGCTCTTTACAAAGTCGAGCCACCCCGCCTCCCCTCGCGCCTCTCGGCTGCTGCAGCAGCTCCTCGCAACGGCGCTCGAGGACTTTCCGGGGAACCATCTGTTTCCGGTGTGAACCGAGCTTGCCTCCAGGCGAACAGGAAGCCACGCTCCCAATTGCGGCACACGAAAGCCAAAGCTCGTTTCCCTGCCAAGGCGTGCGCTCCGCACCAGGCGGGGATCCGAATCTGGGTGTCGGTTTGTGCTCTTTGGGCAGATCTATTTAAATTCTCTGTTTACATTGTTCGTGTGGAATACAAGCATTTAACAGGTGTTCGGCGAACACTGCGTGTTGCGTGTGTGATGGAGATGGTGTCGAGGCAAACTGGCAGAGAGTCAAATGCACCTCTCTGAGCCCCCAAATACCAAAATATCTTCCTCCTCCTGTGCACCTGCTCGGATTTCTGTCTGACACAATTTAATGAGGTTAAAATAATTAAGGGGGGGTGCAGGACGCAGAGAAAGTCTGCAGGGAGCAAATATAATCTCCTGACACAAAATTAGGTACACCTGCCAAAACGTATGTCGGCAAATCTCGTGAGACTTCAAGCTGGAATCCACAACTTTTTTTTTTTTTTTTTTTTTTTTGTTAAAAAAAATATTTCCACCCAAGCCAATACGAGAGGAGATGACAAAATCCTGAAACTCCAACGGACATCGATGGCCAGTGACGTACAGTCGAGGTCTGGAGACACGACACGACACGAGATGGGAAAGGAGGAAGAAGAGCAGCACAACAGGCGAAAAACATCTTCCACGTCCGCGAAGCGAACTATTGACAGTTTCTCTCGCCCGTTTTATTTACCTCGCGGTTTTCAACAGCTGTATTATACACGATGTTGGTGTATATTCACCTGACAGGCAGAGACGGACGGGGACGGTTGGACTCTGCACAGCCTACGTTACAACGAAGCGACGGACCGCTTTCTTGTAATGCTGAATTCACGCAGCAGGGGGCGCTGAAAATAGGAGATTATACAGTAGCTTTAAAATCAGTAATATTTAAAAAGGGGGGGGGGGTCATCGAGGTCTGCAAATCTCATGAGACTTCAGCTTCCTTTTGCATGTTTTTTGCTATTTTTGGGCTTTTTTTTTTTTTTTTTGCAACTCTCATGAGATTTCAATCATGTGAGCTTCGAAAGTGCATTGCCTTTAATCAGTAAATATTGTGTTTCAGATCAAGGAGCATGTAAAATGGTTGTTTCCCCCCGTTTTTTATTTTTGTAAATATTCTCAGACTTCAGTTCAGTAGGCATGTAAAGGATGTTAATTGCTTTTTCTTTGGCTTTTGATGATGCCACAAGCTTGGCACATCTGTCTTAGGGCAGTTTTGCCCATTCCCTTAATAAGCATCTCAACAACCTCCACCACGTTGGATGGGGAGCGTTGGTACTGCCATTTTCATCCGTTACACGCTTCTTTTTACACTTGAATGACTTTGACAGTTCATAAATGTTTCATGGTGAGTTTTTTTATTTTGTTTTGTGCAGTTGTCTACTAAATCGGCGTAAAGCACATTGTCTTTCTCTTGCAGAGCTTCAGAGACGGCTTATATCCAGAGGGAGATTGTAATTATTTATTTTTTTTGTCACACACTGAACTTGATCGTTAAAGATCAAAAGAAGAGCGAAAAGGCGGCTAGCGGCGAGCGACGTTAAATACAACTGACACTGGCAGACACCGCGTTGTTAGCCACGAGTGGGCGGGGGGAAAGGTAAAGAGAACGGGAAGAAAACAAGGTTCACAAAGAATAAAAAAGTAGAGAAGGATGGAAGGTCGAGAAACAAAGACTGACGGGTAAGGAAAAGAAAAGCAGAGGAAAGAAGGATAATTGCATTAGAATGAAGAGCGGTCCAAAAGGAAGGAAATGATTAGAGGAGTAGGGACTGATATCCGATAGAGAGATGGAGGCTGACTCTCTTACCTCCCACTGTTCAATACATACTGACACTCTCTGTCAATACATAACACTCTGTATGTGTGTGTGTGTGTGTGCGTGCGTGCGTGCGTGCGTGTGTGAGTGTGCACGCGCTCGCCTGTGGTCGCTCTCACTTGTCCCGTTTCCCTGAGGAACGCTGATGTCAATCCCGTGCTTTACTCCGACGTCATCTTGAACTTCGTCAGTGTCTTGGCCCATTTCCAGTCGAAAGTGTTTTGAAAGTGTCCTTTTCAAATCTGCAGTAGAAGGTATTCAAGTCGTCGGCTAGTGTGCTATTGTTCTCAGCTTGGGGGGGATCGTCGCTTGTAATTTGGCAGCGATTGGAATGCACGCCAGACTGATTTAGAGTCGTTAGCGCTAAACTGTTTTTCCAACTTTGCTGCATAGTTCCTCTTTGCAATGTTAATTTCTTTCGTCAGCTGGTTTCTAGCGCGATTATACAGGGCCCTGTCCCCGCTCTGATATGCGTCCTCCTTGGCTTGGCGAAGCTGCTTAAGTTTGGCAGTGAACCACGGCTTGTTGTTGTTGAATGCGCGAAATGATTTTGTTGGTACACACGCATCTTCACAGAAACTGATATAGGTTGTGACAGTTTTCGTATATCCATCCAGGCTGCCAGCTGAATTTTCGAAGGCACTCCAGTCTGTGCAGTCTAAACAGCTTCGAAGTTCCATCTTTGCTTCATTGGTCCACTTTTTGACTGTTTTCACTGTAGGCTTCGCGCATTTAAGTTCTTGCCTGTACGTCGGTATGAAGTGAATTAAGCAGTGATCAGACGAGCCCAGTGCGGCACGGTAGCACGGTATGTGTTTTTTAGCGTAGTATAGCAGTGGTCCAAAATTTAATTTTCCTATGTCGATATGCTGCTTGCATTTAGGGAGTTCGTGGCTGAGTTTAGCTTTGTTAAAGTCCCCGAGAATAATGAGGGGTGAGTCCGGGTGTATTTTTTTTAATGTCGTTTTCTTGTTCGGCGAGCATTAGCAGCGAGGGGTTCGTGTTCGCTTGAGGCAGAATGTAGATACCGGCGAGAATGAATGATGCGAACTCGCGAGGCGAGTAGAATGGCTTACAGCGGCGACTCCAAATGCGGGCTGCAGTGTGCGCTGAGCTCCGTGACGTCCGTACACCATTTTTCGTGGCTATAGAAGCATATCCCGCCGCCTTTTGTTTTCCCTGATGATTCCATGTTCATGTCATGTTTATGTCTGCCCGGTGAAGATGAAAGCCCGGAAGCACGACGGCGCCATCGGGTACAGCCTCACAAAACCAACTGAGCGGATTTGCGAAAGTTGGTGAAAGAGAGTCCGGATTAGACTCCTTGATGGTTAGCAAGTCCCCCCTTGCGTAAGTGAGTCGTGTAATGTCTCCAAAGACAAACGAAAAAAACAAAAACAATACGAGAGAGCGCGTAACCGAGGCGACCACACGGGTCGGCGCCATCTTGGTAAGAGGTAAGTAAATGATTTTCTTTTGTCACAAAAAAGTTGAACAGGGGTGTGTGGACTTTTTATATCCACTGTATGTCACCTTCGCAACCTGTAAAAATACCTTATCTTTGTGATAAACAATCAGCAGAGCAAAAACATACACATGCAGCAGACTCTCTGTAAATTCTTCCGTTCACGAACCAGGCTAAACTTAGCTCCTCCCCACCTTACAAAGATTTCAGAAAAGTTGAGATGTATCACTTCAACATACGTTCTTGAAATCAATGACTACTTTTCTAGTAGCCAGGCCTTTTTGCACAATCTTTTTTTTTTTTTTTTTTTCCATTTTAGGGCTGCTATGGCACATTATCAAGAATAGGACCCAAAAGCGCACAACCAAGAATTGGTGTTTCGAGACTTTCACTCAACTCAACCTGTTTCTACACTACATTTCGATTTAGTTCCGAATTGAGTCGTTCCACTCGACACATTTCGACCCCCTCAACTTCCCCTCGTTCTGGTGACTCGATCTATTTCTTCTTTCACCTTGCATTCATGCCCTAAAGTTTCGCCATCTGACCACGCGGCTCTTGTGACTTCCCCTCCATCTATCACTTGCCTTTCCCTTTTCTCTCTCTCCAGGCGGGCCTACCTTTTTGTCATTGACCCTTGGCCCCGGGTGTCTGGGCATCGACTGGCTCTCTCCGTGTCACTCGAGCTCCCTGTCAATACTTACCAGGTTTGGCCACCCTCTGCGCTGTGGTCGGAGAGTGGAGGGTGAGTGGGGAGGTTGGGGGAGATACACGAGATGCTCCATAGCACAGGGAGATAAAGTAAAAATGAAGAGAGGCGTAGGGGGGTGCGAAGTACAGCTAGGTTGTCGCACTCCGCTGGAGCCCGAGCTGTACTTTTGATGAAAACTGGCTTGTATTATCAAATACAAGTTCTTTCTTCAATAGAAAAACAGCTACAAACGGTTATAGGAAGTCCAGTAGTCAGGTGGCAGATATACGTTTTCTCCATAGCAATGAATGTAGTGTCTCAAACCGAACGTACAGGAAATGTTTTAAACATTTTAAAACCTCAAACTGTCATGTAAGTGTAAAAATAATATACTGTGGAAATGTTCCATGTTGCAATTGATGCGACAGGAGTCAAAGATGAGTTGAGTCAATAGATTTGTTTGCCATGTTCACATGCATGTCACACACAGAAAGACGGAAGAGCAACGAGTAGTTTTTTAAATGAAAGCCCGACTTTGACAACCAGTGTGTGGACTGGGGGCTTTGGGGTGGCATGGCCGCTTTAGAGCGCCTTGTTGTTGGCCGTGAGTGTGCACACGTCACAAAGAGAAGGCGCAAGAGCGAGAGGAGGAAAAAAAACCACGTGCGACATGACAACCAGTTGACAGGGGCTTTGCACTTGGCGTGGCCTCTTTGGAGACGGTATTGGTCAGGTGACGAGCAGGGCTCGGTTTCCTCCAAACATGATGTCTGGCATTCTCACCAAATATTTGATCTTTTTCTCATCAGACCTGAATATTTTGTCTCTCGTCATCTGAGAGTCTTTCAAGAACCTTTGGGCAAACTCCAGAGGGTCTGCCTTGTTCCTTTTACTAAGGAGTATCTTCCATCTGGCCACTCTACCATAAACAGCTGATTGCTGATGGTTGTCCTTCTGGACAGTTCTCCTTTTTCCACAGAGGAATGCTGGAACTCTGACAGAGTGATCATTGGTTCTTGGTCAACTTCTTGACTCAGGCTCAGGTGTGTTTTTGAACTGGGCAGCACTGTGGACTTGTGGTTGGCACGTCTGCCTCACAATCCTGAGGTGCGGTTTGAATCCCAGTTAATATCTTCATCTGTGGAGTTTGCATGTTCTATCCATGCTTGTGTGGGGTTTCTCCAGGTACTCTGGCTTTCTCTCACATTTAAAAAATCATGCATGTTAGGTTCATTGAAGAATAGGTGTGCTGTGTGTCTGTGGCGTGTATGGACATCCAAATGTTGTCGTTTGAGCATATAGTTCTGCACTGTGCACTATATATATATATATATATATATATATATATATATATATCTCATCATCATCTGCCATTATCTATCCACTGCAGGATGAAGGCCTCTTCACGTTTCCAACTACTACGACATTTTGCAATTTGTTGCCAGTGTATTCCGCTGTGTTTAATGATTTCATCTATCCCATCTACTTTTAGGTCTTCATATATATATATATACGTGTGTGTATGTATATATATATATATATATGTGTGTGTGTGTGTGTGTGGTGGGGCAGCAGGCCGAGGGGGTGGGACGGCGGGCGGCATTCCTCGTCGACAGTTTGACTGATGACATGCATTAAACAGTTAATCTGTCTGATTGAATGTTTGCTTCCTCCAAATTGAAACATTAAACAACAAGGCGAGGGAGAGAGAGGGAGGGCGAGGCGGTGAGAGCGGGATATGGCTTCATCTATTGCCCAAATCATGTAAAGCATGAGACTGGAATATATAATACTGTCCTGCCAGGCGCCGAGAGGGGCGAGCTAGATTGAAAGGGACAGACCGAGAGAGAAAGAGAGAGAGAGAGTATGTGTGAATGGGGGGAAGGAGGCGAGAGATGAGGATGGCGAGGTCCGTGGCTCAGCAGAGGAGAGGAAGGAAAAGATGAGTGAGGCGGAAGAGGATGTGGCAGAAGAGGCCCACAGAGAGGCAAAGGTCCACAAAACTACACCAGCTTGGAATCGTGCTCTCTTTCAACTCTGCATTGTTATCACTAGTCCTTGTTTTGATATCCGTCTGATGTAGATCGAAAATCTTGATGATAAAAGGAATAATAACTTTAATTCATAGGTGTCTTTCTAGACACCGTACGAAGTGTAAAAAATACCAACTCAGTAGCGACAACATTCATCCATCCGTTTTCCAGCCAAGCATCCAATCACACACACATCTGCAAAAGTTGAATCGTGGCAACTGGACAGCTCTGGCCTCTCAATGACCTCGACTTTGGAGACAAATTGTTTGCTAAAAACTGTCTATTTTCCTTGTGTCTGTTTAGATTCTCAGTCATCCGGGTCAAATAATGCACACAGGTTTAAGAATCAAGGCAACTGAACCCTTCTTGTTTCTTGAATTTACTGAGTTTTTTCCTTGTTTTCTAAAAATGATTTTAAAAAAAAAAAAAATACTTGGGCAATTATGCTATCAGGCTAATGGTAGGTTAAAAATAATTCTAACGTCAATAAAACAACCAAAATAATATAACATTACAAATGTATCACAATTATATTAACAATAAGAAATGAGAGCAGTCTAATATGTAAAGATGGAGAAACACAAACAAACCCATCCATCCATCCATCCATTTTCTGCACCGCTTATCCTCACACGTATACAGGCGCACACACACATATGCGGACGATCAAAATAGATATGTTTTTTGAAAAATAAGATTAAAGTGTTAGTATTTTGGGGGGAAGTTAAAATGATATATAATACTTTCATAGAAAAAAAGAATGTTGGTGGCATAGCACATGGCATACATATAGTGATTGTTATTTAAAAAATACAATTGTATATCCCTTTTAAATGGCAGAAACTAGTTGAAAGAATCTCCAGTTGCAGCCAAGTAGTGCACTCCATTTTCCCTTGATGGCTTGAGACATTATTAATTAACAATCAATTCCACAAACTGAATTCTCAACGATCAATTGCTATTTTTGAAATGGGGGCGGGAGGATCACTCTTAGAATGGTCTGGACTGCTGTTTCCATGCCAGCGTCATATTGAACAGAATAATGATGACAGTGGGAGTTGTGCTGCAGTGGTCTCCGTCAACGTTTCATAGTTGACATCATTGTTGTAGTTCTTTTAGACCGCGAACTAGTTTAGACCGAATCAACAGTGCCGCTGCTCTGTGCAGCCAAATAGTGCACCCCATTACGTTTGTTGACAGGCTTCATGGGATACATATTATGGAAAACTGACTTTTTAAGCGCTTGTATTTAAGGAGTTGGGTCTCTAGAGTGCTTGCCATCCTATCAAGTGTAAAAATTAAACAACCAAGTAAATCTTTTGTGATCTGCCTAAATCTTGAAAATGTGTGAAAATGTGTCAGCCGTTGTTGATTTTGCCGAATTGTGAAGTAACATAAAACCGCCCCCACACAAAGTTTCGCCACCCATGACTTGCTGACCTGAAGTGTTAGCCCAGATTTGCCTTAGCTAACAGCGTTATTATCAGATGTTCACCGAAGTTGAGGCGGAGGGTATTTGGGATTGACGATGTGTCCACTGCATGTGCCACATGTACAGGTTACACTGGTGAAAAATTTTGTATTTTGGTGATGAAGTGCTGCCTCCACAAGTGAAAAGGCAAGGCAAGAAGCATTTATTTACTGTATATCGCGCATTTCATATACAAGGTAACTCGGTGTGCTTTACATGATTACAAGTATTTAACAAAGAGCAACAATTTAAAAACAAAGTACAAAAAATAAAAGTCAGCTTACTAAAATTTGTAAAAACTTACAGTGCAAGAAAGATCATTTCAAGACATGGACATTTTGGGGGTGATTTCACTTCTGTTGGCAACTTATTCCATTTGTGTGCGGCATAACCGCTAAATGCTGTGTCACCATGTTTGCTTTGGACTCTGTGATCCACTATCTAACCTGAGTTTGTAAACCATTTAGTGATGTATAGATCAGTAGCGGCCATGACCCTCGTGAGGATAAGCGGTACAGAAAATGGATGGATGGCTAGATCAGTAGCAGAACTTTAAAGTCTATTCTATAGCTGAATGGGAGCCAGTGTAGCTGATCACTTTGTTCTGGTCACTTTGTTCTGGTCAGAACCTGAGCAGTAGTGTTCTGAATGAGCTGCAGCTGTTTAATGCTCTTTTGGGAGAGTCCAGCCAGAAGACCATTACAATAGTCAAGCCTACTTGAGATAAGAGCATGCATTAGCTTCTCCTGGTCTGCTTGGAACATGCAACCATTCACTCTAGATATGTTCTTCAGCTGGTAGACGGCTGTTTCAGTGATTGATTTGATATGACTACTGAAAGTCAGATCAGAATCTATTAGCATGCCGCGGCTTTGGACTTAGTCTTTGGTTTTCAAAGAGAGTGACTCCAGGTATTTACTAACAGCAATCCTCTTTTCTTGACTGCCAAAAACAATTACCTCGGTTTTGTTGTGGTTTATTTGAAGGACGTTTTGGTTTATCCAGTTATTTATTTGTTTTAGACAGTGACACAACACCTCAATTGAGCTGTAGTCATCTGGAGACACTGCTACATCTACAGTGCTGGACTTTGACTAGGCTACTCCAAAACCTTCATTTTGTTTTTTTAAGCCATTCAGAAGTTGACTTGATGGTATTTTTTGGATCGTTATCCTACTGCAGAACCCAAGTGCCCTTCAGCTTGAGGTCACAAACTGATGGTTGAACATTCTCCTTCAGGGGTTTTTGTTAAGGAGCAGAATCCATGGTCCTGAAGGAGCGAAGCAGCCCAAGACCATCACACTCCCACCACCATGTTTGACTGCTGGTATGATGTTCTTTTCCTGAAATGCTGTGCTCCATTTACACCAGATGTAACGAGACACAAACCTTCCAAAATGGTTCACCATTGTTCCATGTTTTCTCCTTGTAAGGAAAATGCCTGTCCCTGTGGTTCGCTGGAATCCTCAAATTGTAAAGAAATGGCTTTTGTAACCCTTTCCAGACCGATAGATGTCAATTACTTTATTTCTCTACTGTTCTGGAATGTCTTTGGATCGTGTCTTTTTCTTCCAGCTTTTTTAGATCTTTTGTCCGACTTGATTTTGTCATGACAGATTCTGTGATTTCTTGATTGAACAGGTGTGAAGGTAATCAGGCTTGGGTGTGATCAGTGAAAATCAACCAAGAATTGGGATTAGCCACAATTATTTCATGATTTAACAAGGGGGGGCAATTATTTTTTTACACAGGGCCAGCTAACTTTGAATAGTTTTTTTTTTCCTGAATAAATGAAATTACCATTTTAAAAACAACATTTTAAGTTCACTTGGGTTTTATTTGTCTGATGTTTACATTTGTTTGATGAAACATTAAAGTGGGGAAACTATGCAAAAATCTAATAATTTGAGAAGGGGGCCATTACTTTTTCACAGCAATGTAACCGTGTCATCTACATAGCTACGATAGTCACCATTAAGGTTCTGAAGGATTTGACTCAAGGGTAGCATATCCAGGCTGAACAGAAGGGGTCCAAGAACTGAACCTTGACGGACCCCATATGTCATTGCCATTCAGTGAGATTGAAAACTTCCAATGGTTACGAAATAACTCCTTTCCTCCAGATCGGACCTGAACCATTTAAGGGACGGTTCCATTTAGTCCTACCCACTTTTACAGCATGTCAACAGTATGTTATGATGTACCGTATCAAATGCTGCACTGAGCTCCAACAAGACAAGAACTGATACCATTCCCGAGTCAGTGTTCAACCTTAATGTCATTTAGCACTTTGATAAGAGCTGATTCTGTCATGTAATGAGGTCGGAAACCTGGTTGAAATGTGTCAAAACGTCCATTTAAGTTTAAGAAATTGCTGCGTTGATGAAAAACCACTTTCTCGACAATCTTGGCTCTGAAGGGGAGGTTGGAGATGCATCTATAGTTTGCTAACATGGCAGTATCCACTGTTCCCTTTTTTAATTGTTTTTAAATTTAGAAGTGGCTTAATGGGAGCTACTTTCAGAGGATTAGGAAACTTGCCAGCAGACAGTCACCGGCACACCAACACAATCATGCAGCCTGAGGGCGGGCCTTATTTTTCATGATTTTTGAGCCTTATTTTACATACGTGGTTATTTTTATTTTTATTTTTTTAATTCAATCAAATTTGTCAGGCTTGTTATAAACACTTCTCTGTGGTGTGTCAAATTTACAAGAAATGTTTTGGGTCCAGTTACAGGCACTTTAAGACAGCTGGAAACTTCTTTTAAATTACAAAAACAAAATTCATAATATGTCCCATTTACAAGTGTAAAGTTGAATGGTTAGGAGGAGAGTTTGGAGTTATGTTATCCCACGCTAACCCAGTAGATGCGTAGCATGGTCAGGAGCCAACAGCGTGACACCATCACCCAAGACGCGTAAAAGCTACGTTAGCTTTGAACAATCCAATCACTGCGAAAAAAGAAAAAAACACGGGTAACCGATTGTCTGACCCCGGAGCCGCTAATGTGATGTCATTTAGCCTCAGCCTGACCTTGTCCACTCGCAGGGTTCAACGCCAACACCCGCGCTCCAAATGGGTTTCCCTTTGTCTCAAGTGCATATTCTCCTCTGTCCAAATAGCTGTCATTTTCTGCAAGCGACTCATTCTGTTGCGGTAGTATAATTGCCCCAGAACCGACACCCATCGGGTCTTGATGAGCACATGACTTTAAAGCCACTTTAGCGGGGAGACGAGAGAAAGCCAAAGAGAAACAAGAGGGGGAAGAAGAACACATTAATGGATAGGTTGCAAGATGGACAGATAAATTGATAGATCTTTTAGAGAAGGTCAAACTTCTGTGCCCACAACGCAGGACCATCACGAAGAGAAGAGAAATTGATTGCCACTCACAATGGCGGCGAAATGACTGCAGAAATAATTTTCTGGGCAATGAACATTCTAGGAGGTGCGAGTGGAAAGTGCAAAGCTTTGCCCCCCCCCCCCCCCCCCCCCAAAGGGTAGAAAATGGTTCAGGCAAAAACGGCTGTCAAGTGGAGTTGTTGCCGTTTCTTTGCTGAGTTGTTTGTGCCACTCGTGTGTGTCTGTGTGTGTGTGTGTGTGTGTGTGTGTGTGTGCACCCGCACATACAGTGCGTGTGTATGTGGACAATGGACATTCTGGCATACTAACGTACGATAGGGATCTCCATCGACGAGCTAACTGGAATTAGCATCGCTTATTGCAGTCATTTTAAACCACCAAGCAACTCTCATTTTAGCATTAACACTGTCGTAACGTACAAATAGAATATAGAACAGACGTTTATTCTCTCTGTTCTGTGGAAACAATTAGAATTACTGAAGTTTGGTCTACGTCCTTTCGACAGCGTTCAACGTCACAATACTGCCGTCTCCTGGGGCAGCACAGGGGATGTGTTCGAAGGTGTTCACTCATTTCCTGCTCCCTAATTACAGTTCTTTAAAACTGTCAGCATAATGGCATATGTGGCTTTTCAAGTTTGTTCACTCGTTTTCGAGATTCATTGTGAGATGCATTAAGGGGACTATATGGGGCGGTGATTTTCAGTGTGGTAAAAATACCACAATTGGTATGGGGGCTCCCTCAAGTGGTACATGAACGAATCACTTAATTAAATACAAATACTTTCCATTTTAAACATGGAATAGAATCATATAGAATTGAAACTTATCCAGCATGTTTACATTTTTTTTAAATCCAGGACAATATCTTGTTTGTTTACTTTCATGTTGAGTATATTTTTCACTTTTCAAGTACAATACACCTTTAGGCGGCACGGCACGGCACTGGTTAGCACATCTGCCTCACAGTTCTGAGCACGTGGGTTCGAATCCGGCCTCGCCTGTGTGGAGTTTGCATGTTCTCACCGTGCCTGCGTGGGTTTTCTGCGGGCACTCCGGTTTCCTCCCACATCCCAAAAACATGCACGGTAGGTTAACTGAAGACTCTAAATTGCCCGTAGGTGTGAATGTGAGGGCGAATGGTTGTTTGTTTCCATGTGCCCTGCGATTGGCTGGCGAACAGTTCAGGGTGTAGCCCGCCTCTCGCCCGAAGATAGCTGGGATAGGCTCCAGCATGCCCGCGACCCTAGCGAGGATAAGCGCTACAGGAAATGGATGGATGGATGGACGTTGGCATTTAATGTTTAACTGTTCAGTTTACTCATTATTTCAGGTTTTTTCCCCTACATTTAAGCCCTGTGTTAATAGGCAAATTGTACGTAATGGTCCAGTGGATTATGAAAATAAATGTATTGTTAGGAATGAAACTTTTTTGTTTTTTGGTTTGTTTTTTTTCTTTTTTTCTGGATGAACACTTAGTCCTACTATGTTATTGTATTTTCAAGTTGGTCATTATGGTGGTACTTTGAGAGCCAAGTATTTTTTTTATGTGGCACTTTCTACACATTCGAACAGCACTATATAGTGGTTAGGGAGTCAGTCCACGGAATCCCCGCTATTCTCTGGGAAGCGGGACGAGCGCTGGTGCAAATAGTAAAAATCTGTGAATATTTGACGCTCATCTCCAATAGACAACCCCCCCCCCACCTGCCCCCCTACCCTTGGTCATTATTAGCGTAAATACATTATCGAGTGGAATTGCGGAGAGAGTTTTTTTTTTTCTCCTGACGCTTCATCACTGTTATGTTAAATACATCCTTCACGGCAAGACAATACTCCAACTGTCCCCTGAAGACTTTAACTAACCGATCGTATTACAAAACCGCAGCGCTTAAGCACTTAACATACCCGCCCCCCCCCCCAAAAAAAATGACTGATAATTACGTAGCCTCCTCTGAGTGAGTCTTTGACATATGAAACCATCTTCTCACCAAATCTATTAGATAAACAAATCTTTCACTTCTTACTTTCTCATCCCGACAGCGTGACCCCTTCCTCCCGCTAATGACGCCCAGATTGATAGAGGCCGCAGCCCCACAAAGGATGGCGCATCAGGATGGTGTAGTTGTAAGGGGCTGCGCAGACAGAGATGGATCGGTGAGGGGTTATGTGTGGATAAACAGACTGAAGTTGATTGCTAGCGCAGAGAGGGGCCATTATGGTGAATCCGCACGGTAATCATAATGAATCACTTACTTATTAAGCGTTAATTACGGCACACAAATACATCCCGTGCGCTTGATGGAGCAAGGGCAGATGTAGTAAGTAGACGAGGGGTGTCTGCCGCTGTTCCAGTCCAGGCCGCATTAATTCATCCTTATTTATTAATTTGTCTAATTAAAACAACAAGGCTGTGCTGTGGAAGCACTTTTCTTCGTGCCGCAAACAAATGGAGGCCCCGTACAACGCCAGGCGTGGACCTTAAATCATGTGTCGTGATGGTGCACATTTCGATGCCCTTTAACAGAAGAGCTCCATCCAAGCCTCTTGTTCCTTTTATCATATCATAGACCAAAGAGTAGCGATTAGAGGATCATTACTCAGGGAAACTATTTACTTGGTTCACATTGACTCAATCTGCTTTCACACGACACTGTTAGACATTCCTGTAAAGTCCACAGTTATTCACCACATACATACTCTACATACCGTATACTTTCCTGTGATTAATCTGGTTGGCCTACTTCTTCTGCAAGCCAAAAGGGCTCCCGTTTTCCTTGTGTGACTGATCAGCACCACAATGAATACAAAACATTGATTCCAAAAAAAATATAGTCCCTCTCTGTTTATAGTGTGAAGTCAACCAAAATCCCTTGATGGAGTGGAAACTATATTTAAGTACAATCACTTTACTGTATTGTATGTGGTAAATAACTAGAATTTACAGCAATGTCTAAGTGTAATATATACCGTAAATTACCAGCATACTTTGTAATATTCATGGCTCCACAGTGTTTAAGAATGTTGGTGTCCTATGAATAACAAGACACGGGTAGATAACAAGAGATGCATGCAAGAAAATACGATTATACAAGAAAGAGAATGATCATGTAGGAATACCGGACACTAACAATGTGGCACCGTTGCAGAAAAGCATTGGTGTATATGCTTCTATTAGATACACGTGGTGTGGTCGTCACAGTATGTTTCCATAGAAGGAAGCTCAAGAGACAGGAGCCAATTGTTGCTTTCGCAGTGTCACCTGATTCAGGTAAGGTCATCGACAGCAAACACTGCTAAAATAAAACATAAGTGGGAGTTGACTAGTCTGAACACGGTGCCAAGTGGTCGCTGGAACAGATTAATGGCCTTTCTATTCATTTCAATTAGGAGAGACGTATGAGATGTGAGTGTTTTGAGTGACGAGAGTGATGACAGAATGAATTAAACTCATAAATTAAGCAACCGCTGTACTTTGTTACTTCCCACCACTGGATGAGAGTGACATCCCATGGTTTTGTTGCGGTGCGTTTTTGTTTTGTCATTTTTTTATTTTATCTTTTTTTTTTTTTTTTTTTTTTTTTACAGCCTCCTCTCCTCCGGATGTTACCGCTGTCTCCCTAATGACAAATACTTTTTAACACCCCCTAACTGCATTCTCAATTTTCCTCCAATTCATCCCCCCCTCCCTCCTTCCTTCCTTCCCTCCGTTTATCCACAAGGTCCACTCTCAATTTCCCCGAGCCGGGCAGGCGCGAGAGCCGCACCTGAGCGCGGGGCGGAGCACGATAATGGCGTTTAATGCCCCGGTAATACGAGGCAGATATTATAATCTCGACACTGTCACATCGCGTTAGAGGCGGGAAGACTGATGTGTCAATGCCAGCGCCGAGCGGGTGACTGGAGGGGGCTCGGAAAGCGCGGCCCCGCGGTAATGGAGCTCAGTACGATACAGAGTATTCTGGCGCAGCTGAATATTTTTCCATGCTGCAAATATTTTGCCGAGGTTGCCCTTCCAGTTTGACACCTCGTTTTATAATGTTAAATTGTTGAACTTTTAAAAAGTTCATTAATCAAGGATAATGTTTACATACACGTTTTCACAAAAGGGACATTTATCCGAGCGGAAGCTTTTTTTCCCTTCACATTATCTGTAAAGAAAAAAAATGCATTTACAAAAACAACAAAGCTTGGATATGGATCAGAAGAAATCAAGAAAATATCAGAAGGGGAGAAAAGAATATAGTGATTAGTGCCCTATTCTCTACCCGTTATGTGTGGGATGAGTAGTTTGATATTTTAGTTTTATTCAGTTTATATAGCCAAGAAAACTTGGTATTCTGTTTGGAGTCATGAAATACGATTTTTGTTGTTGTTGTTATAAAAGCAAAAAAGACAATAGAAGGCATTCCGTCTCCTGCGTAACCATCTCCCCTTGCGGCTGTCGAGTGATTTATGCGCGCGTGTAATTGAGTGTTAATAAAATGTGTGTCCCGAGTGCGTGTAATTGTGTGTTTTGCCAGCCGCCATCGGTGAGCGTGTGTGTAATTGAGTGGTATCGATGTGTGTGCGTGTGTGTGTGTGTGTCTGTGTCAGGGAGCGAATGGGGAAAAGGATGTCTTCGGGGGGAAAAAATGCCTTTAGGAGTTTTTAGATTTGAAGACATTTGGTGTTGTATTAACCAAAAACCTTTCCTCACATTGATTTGTTCCCTCATTTACACAGCACGTTGTCCTTCTAGTCAGCAAATTCACCTCCCAGTCAAGAGGTTCAGGGTTCGAATCTCAGCACCGGGTTCTCCGGCTTCCTACCACATTCCTAAAACAGGCATGTTAGGTTCATTGGAGACTCTGACTCACAGGTGTCAAAATCATGGCCCGGGGATCAGATCTGGTGTACCCCGCCTCTCGGCCAAAGTCAGCTGGGATAGACTCCAGCTCACCCCCAAATCTAATGAAAGTAAAAAATGGATGGATGGATTTGTGATGCATATTAGTATTGGAGTTCTTGATTGTTTTTCATCTCGAAACATCCATCCATTTTCCGTACCGCTTCTCCTCAGTAGGGTCGCGGGCGTGCTGGAGCCTATCCCGGCTATCTTCGGGCGAGAGGCGGGGTACACCCTGAACTGGTCGCCGGCCAATCGCAGGGCACATAGAAACAAACAACCATTCGCACTCACATGCACACCTACGGGCAATTTAGAGTCCTCAATCAACCTACCACACGTGTTTTTGGGATGTGGGAGGAAACCGGAGTGCCCGGAGAAAACCCACACAGGCACGGGGACAACATGCAAATTCCACACAGGCGGGGCTGGGATTTGAACCCCGATCCACAGAACTGTGAGGCAGATGTGCTAACCAGTCGCCCACCGTGCCACCCTCCCTAAACATATAGCAGAATGTTGTTTTTTTCTGATATGAGTCTATAGAATCGGAGTGTGTGTGTGTGTGTGTGTGTGTGTGTGTGTGTGTGTGTTTGCGTGTGTGCGTGCATGTGGTGCCGGTGGTGTTTAATTGACGCGGGCTGGCCATCGATCCCTCCCGCCCGGGCTAATGAAGGCCTGATTGGCTTGTGAGTGGCTGGCTGGTTCTGCTTAGCTGCCTCTGCCTTCTTCCCGCCTTCTCCTCGCTTCAACATTATTCTTCACTCTCTCTTTCTCTATTCGTTTTTTCCCCCCCTTCATTTGGCCTCTCTCGCTTTTTTTCCCACAGCGCCTCTCTCCGGAGCGTGGCGCAACCTCGCCGGCGAGCGTCTGCCGGCAGTCCCACGAGCGACATCTCACTTCCCCTTTAATTTGGTGGCAGATTGATGCGCTTAAGCGATAATGAAAATTCATTTTTCTCAGACAGAAAGTGTCAAAATGAAGTCGTGACACTCAGTAAAAGCGTTCACTTTTAACCGACGGATGCTGGCTCGCCCGCTCTGTTTGTAGGATAGCTCATGACAAGTATTGTAATTGGTCTTTTTTTTTGTTGTTGTTGTTGTGCGTGTACACTCTAATAAAACAAACAGCCAAAACAGAGCGCTTATTCTGCACTGCATCACTGTTCATTTTGCTGAAATATGTCTGATTGTCACTAGTTTTTTTTCTTTTTTTTCCCCCCCGAGATATTCCTCAGGTTTCAATGCGTCCGTTTTCTCTACGGCTTATCTTTATTGGGGTCGCAGGTGAGGAGCCTATCCCTGCTGACTTTAGGCAAAAGGCAGGATACACTCACATATTGGCAAACATTCAGAATCACATTCCCACCTGTGGAGTCTTGAATTTACCTAACATGCATTTTTTGGGGGGGGGAATTTAAGGAGACCATTCAAACTCACCACGGGAAGTACAGGGCCGAGAGTCGCACAGACCGAAACCACAAGCCGACCGTGCTGACGTTCATCAGTCTTGTCAAGCATTTGTATCGTCGACTCTAAGGAGCGCCGTTCCCGGTCCCCCCTCGCTCCCGCCGTTCATTTGGCGTCTCAATCAAGCCGGTGTGCCGCATGTCAGCTCGTGTCGCCCGTCATGGCAGCCCACGAATGTCTTTGTGTGTATGTCACTCGTCTCTCTCGCAGACACGCGTATTACAGCGCCCTGTTAATGGCTTTGTCAGATGGCCTTTTCGTCGGAACACTCATGAAGACGGACACGGGGGGCTGCTGCCGATCCGTGTGTGTGTGCGCGCGCGTGCGCGTGTACACGTGTAGGTTTCAGCAGCAGGAAATTAAAAGGCCACCTTGCCTCCGACAGTCATGCATCAGCAAAATTCCTCCAGTGTTTTTTTTTTTTTTTTCTTTTTACGTTCAAATGTGTCACTCTGCAAGCCACCAAAATCAGTCTTCTGCTAAATTCTTCCAAATCTTCTCAAATCCATCCCACCAACAACTTGGCAGAGGAATCAAGCAAGTGTCAATCGTAGGAAGCTGCCGTTGTTATCCCGCTTAAAGCGAGCACCTATCGCGATTCCATTCCATTTTCAATGCAGCGTTTCATCGCCAAGCATTCGGAATACAGAGGATAGGGCCCGAGCCCTTCTGCCAATACCGAAAAAAAAGTCATTGATGCCCCCTAAATACAGTAGATTTATAATTACCTAGAGGTGCCACAAGCTGGCGCCAAAGCACTCGTTTTCTATTAGACACAGCTTTGGTTCATCTAATAGAAGCTTCTCCCCTCACTTCAACTTAGCTTCTTGGCACCTAGATGGCACCAAAGCATTACTTTTTTATAAGACAGGTCTTTAGCGCCATCTTGTGTGCCATCTTCATTGTTTCAGAAAGACCACAAAAATGTTTCAGTGAATAAATCAGGAAAGGTAAAAATAAAATAAAATAAAATCTGCCGAGTTGGTGAACTTGCCAGTAGCGAATCGATAATAAGCAGGGAAATATCGTACACTTGACAATTAATGTCTCGGTGTGGGGCATGACATAACCAAACACAAATGCCCGCCACCCCTACGTAGACAACATAGGTGAACATTCATATTTTTCCAGTAACACTGTTAGCTATCACTCATGTGTATTAACACTGCAGCTTGGCTTATTACCATATAACTTTGATTTTGCTCTGTAACTTCGGCCAGCCGAGCTGTCGAGTCCTTGGCTGAGAATTATTTAAGGTTTTATATTAAGTGCAGCTTGCTGACAGATACATTTTCAGGAATGGGCGGAAACATAACATTCACTTTTGGTTGTTGAATTTCACACTTGAGGCAGGCACTCTGGAGACCCAATTATTTGTACGCAAGTAATTCAAAAGTCAATTTTCCATAATATGTCCCTTTTAAAGTACTGCAATGCAGTGGCGGCTGGTCATTGAGGGCGCCGCCACACCACTCGGTTCAGTCACCGTTAAGAAGAGAAAAAATGAAATATGAAATGAGCAGATGAGCAGGATAAATAATCTATAGTCAATAATGACTAAACTTGTTTCCTTCATTTCCCATTGTCTGATTTCATGACGTATTTCCGAAATCTTTACCCATTGACTCTTGCAAAAAGTTTGACATTTATAATAGCAATTACAATTAACAGATTAGCAGAGGGCGGCACAGTGGCGGACTGGTTAGAGCGTCAGCCTCACAGTTCTGAGGACCGGCGTTCAAATCCCGGCCCCGCCCGTGTGGAGTTTGCATGTTCTCCCCGTGCCTGCGTGTGTTTTCTCCGGGTTTCTCTCTCTAAATTGTCTGTGTGAGTGTGAGTGCGAGTGGTTGTTTGTTTATATGTGCCCTGCGATTAGCTGGCGACCAATTCCCCGCCTCTCGCCTGAAGAGAGCTGGGATAGGCGCCAGCACTCCTGCGACCCTGGTGAGGATAAGGGGTACGGAAAATGAATGAATGTTGCACTACAAGCACTCTTTCTCTCGGGTTTAAGTCTGGAGATTTACTCACCCAGTCTAAAATATATGACTCTTATGGAATTAACAAAAAAGCCCTCTTGGGGCACTGCACAGACTGGAGTGTCTTTGAAAATTCAGCTGGCAGCCTGGATGAATATACGGACACTGTCACATCCTATATCAGTTTCTGTGAAGAGGTTTGTGTACCAACAAAATCATTTCGGACATTCAACAACAACAAGCCGTGGTTCACTGCTAAACTTAAGCAGCTTCGCCAAGCTAAGGAAGATGCATTTCAGAGCGGGGACAGGGCCCTGTATAATCGAGCTAGAAACCAGCTTACTAAAGAAATTAACATTGCAAAGAGGATCTATGCAGCAAAGTTGGAAAATCAGTTTAGCGCGAACGACTCGAAATCAGTCTGGCGTGCATTCCAATCGCTGACTAATTACAAGCGACGATCCCCCCAAGCTGAGAACAATAGCACACTAGCCGACGACTTGAATACCTTCTATTGCAGATTTGAAAAGGACACTTTCACGCCACACACCCACCCGGCCGCACCCGCGACCACAACTCTGACTTCTGCATTAACCATCCATGAACAGGATGTGAGACGCATCTTCAAACAACAGAAGATTAACAAAGCGACAGGACCGGACCATGTGTCCCCATCCTGCCTCAAAGTCTGCGCGGACCAGCTCGCTCCAGTCTTCACTCAGATCTTTAACAGATCTTTGGAAATGTGCGAAGTTCCATCCTGTTTCAAACGCTCCACCATCATTCCAGTCCCCAAGAAACCTGCAATCTCTGGTCTGAATGACTACAGGCCTGTCGCTTTGACATCTGTGGTCATGAAGTCCTTTGAACGTCTTGTGCTGGACCACCTCAAGAGTGTCACAGGTCCCCTGCTGGACCCCCTGCAGTTTGCCTACCAAGCGAACAGGTCTGCGGATGATGCAGTCAACATGGGACTGCACTTCATCCTAGAACACCACGACAGTGCAGGGACCTACGCGAGGATCCTGTTCGTGGACTTCAGCTCAGCGTTCAACACCATCATCCCTGAACTCCTTTCAACCAAGCTTCTCCAGCTCAGCGTCTCACCTGCCATCTGCCAGTGGATTTACAGCTTTCTGACGGGCAGGACACAGCAGGTCAGGCTGGGGGAGGCCACCTCATCCACACGCAGCATCAGCACTGGGGCGCCCCAAGGTTGTGTCCTCTCTCCGCTGCTCTTCTCTCTTTACACGAACGACTGCACCTCAGCGAACCCGACTGTCAAGCTCCTGAAGTTTGCAGATGACACCACTGTCATCGGCCTCATCAAGGACGGTGACGAGTCTGCATATCGACAGGAAGCGGAGCGGCTGGAGCTGTGGTGCGGGCGACACAACCTGGAGCTGAACACGCTCAAGACGGTAGAGATGATCGTGGACTTCAGGAGGAATCCTTCGCCACAGCTGCCCCTCACGTTGTCCAGCTGCCTTGTGTCAACCGTCGAGACCTTCAAGTTCCTGGGAATTACAATCTCTCAGGACCTGAAGTGGGCGAACAACATCAACTCCGTCCTCAAAAAGGCCCAGCAGAGGATGTACTTCCTGCGGCTTCTGAGAAAGCACGGCCTGCCACCGGAGCTGCTGAGACAGTTCTACACAGCGGTCATCGAATCAGTCCTGTGTTCTTCCATCACAGTCTGGTTTGGTGCTGCTACAAAAAAGGACAAACTCCGACTGCAACGGACAATCAAAACTGCTGAAAGGATTGTCGGTACCCCCCTACCCACCATTGAGGACTTTGCCCGCTGCCAGAACTAAGACAAGGGCGTGCAAAATCCTCTCGGACCGTCCTGCACCCCGGTCACCAGCTCTTCCAGCTCCTTCCCTCAGGTAGGTGCTATCGATCAACGCAAACTAGAACTAGTAGACATTCCAACAGCTTCTTCCCTCTTGCGATCAACTTCTTAAACACCTAACCTATAATTCCATTACAACAAGCTGGGAATTGTTTGACTTGAGTTCGTTGTCACATTTCTGTGGGGGCAATTATGTATTTCTCGTGCACTCACTGTAGTTGTCTCGCCATGCTGCACTATTTGCATATACTGGCCACTCCTGCCAGAGTAGCATCTGCTCCATTTGCACACTGATTGAGGAGTATCTGTAACATTTGCACAACCAACATTGTCCCAGATGATCGGACTACTCGTCACTTTAAACCGCATACACTCCTTGAAGTCTCGGCGCCCTTTGCACAATGGTCATTGCACCGGACTATTGCAATATTAGTCGTTCGAACTGCTCTAAGTGCTAGAGGACTCTGCATCTTTTTGCACAATTGTTTTTTGTCAATGTCTTTATGTCCCCAAAGCGTTCTGTAAATTGACTGTCTGTTGTACTAGAGCGGCTCCAACTACCGGAGACAAATTCCTTGTGTGTTTTGGACATACTTGGCAAATAAAGATGATTCTGATTCTGATTCTGATTATACTATTAACACAGTGCTCTTTTTTTTTTCTTTTTCTTTTTTTTTTTTTTTTACTTTTTCCGACTAAATCGATTAATTTTTGTACAAAATACAACAAAAATGAAAGTGGGCATATATAGGCTGATTGCATTTTTTTATTTTTCATTTGTTTTTAACAGAACTGCAGTGCTCACCACTGTTTAAGGATGCCTTGACGTGTACGGACGTCCAAGAGCTCTTGACAACAGTTCATAGCTGGTTTTCGTCTTTTTCGCTGGGATTTTTTGACGAAAGCTCATCCTTTAACAGACTTCAAAGCCTCAGCGGCGTTGTAAGAGGACAAGCCTCGGCTGTCTGCGCCCTCTGTAAACACGGAACGCACACTGTACGTGTTCACCTGCTTGAGACAAGACGGATATGGCGAGCGACAGGCCCGGCGCTTTTGATCGAGCCGCCTTTCAAAGCCGCCGGCTGCATCTTTATTTCACATCTCTCCGTCTGGTCATGCGGCACCCCGAGGCCCGCCCCCCCTCCCCCCTTCACCGAATCCCCTCCCTCCCTCCTCCACTCGGCCGGCCGTGGGCAACAAACACACAACATTATACACTGGGATAAGTGGGGTGTGTTTACAGGTTGTTCGTTTCCACTCCAACTCTCAGCAAGGGGAAGGAACAGGCTATAGTGAAGGGAGAAGAAGGGGGGTGTAGTCTTTCTCATTTTTTTTTTTTTTTTTTTTTTTTGTCCTGGTGAGAAATAGCCCCTCTAGCTTGTAATTGGAGGCAGAGAGTGAGAGGGGGGGGGGGTGGACGAGGAAGGGGGGAGGAAGAGACAGCAGAAATTGCTTGGTCGGGCCCGTGTGGGATGATAGTGTTTTTGACAGGTAAATAAGGCTGTGATTGTCGACAGTTACACTGCACCTCGCTGACCCACGCACACACATACACACTCTGGCCCTCCTCCATCTATATTTCACTCTACCACACACACACACACACACACACATGCAGAAACTTCCTTTCTACCCCTATCTGCCACACACATGCACATATTCCCTGAGACGGTATTTTTAAAATGACGTAACACAAACTCTTGGTATAATAAGCTCATGCGTCATCCATTCCGTACCCCATCTCCAATTTCTTTCCATAGGAATCCATTCAAATTGAATTCATCTGTGCCAGGGCCACACTGCTGGCGTCATTATTCGTCGACGGCAATGTTTTTAAAGTCAGACTTTTAATAACTGCTGTCATTGCAAACTCAGTGGATTTCAAGTTTAACTTGTTCTATCATTCCCCCTTTGAACTGAATATTTCCCTCGCTATATCGCGGTTGACCTATTGAGGCCGTCTCAGGGGTTCGGTGGAGGACAAGACAGGACAAGACACACGCAGTGCATGCATCTCTCCGTAAAAGCCTTTTCGCACTACATTTAGAAGTGACGACGAAACGCGTGTAGCCTCGCATTGCTCAAGGTGGACATTTGCCATCGCGGCGCCATGCCTCGGGTTGACAGCGGCGTCGCTGTGGCGACACATGGACATGAATAGAAACCTTACGAGATTCGCCAACGCACTCGAGCAGCCCGGCTAAACGACATCGCTACATTTTCACGAGGTTCACATTTTTTGTCAATGTCAATGCATGTGCTATTGATACGCAACATTTAAAAAGAAAAGATCCCAAAAATATTCACACCTATGAACGTTTTTTTCCAGTTCCCTTGTTGTGATTGTACGGCGTTACGTATAACTGTATGCAGCACAATGTACAGGCAGCCTTGTTATTTTGTTTTTTGTGCCGTCCACGAACATGGAATGCACTGACACTGTGCACCTACTAGCTTAGCCTCGCCGTAGGCACGCAGCTCAAAGGGATGTGTCGCATCTCCGTATTGTTCATATCTATGGCGGCAATAGACCGACAAGTGGGAAAAGCATCCGTGCTCCTTCAACCACTTCCAAATTTGGACAAGCTTGCACTGGACAGATCGTAGGAAACAATCTTTTCAAGGATTGCAGACAAAAACAAAGAAAAGGACCAGACTTTGTTATGAAAATGATATGAGAGTGACACTTGCCAAGGGGACAGGCAACAGCAAAATTCACATTCATTTACAGTCAATTTTCATTTAATTGAATTCTCTTTTTGTTTTTTGTGTGAATTTCATGTTTTGTTGGTTTTCTTCTTTGAGCATAATAATTTTGTGTGCAACTGATGTGTGGTTAATTTTGTGCACAAATACAATATATGCCTGTTTTGAATTTGGCATAAACCATATTTTAATTTCTCAATTACGATGGGTTCCGCGAATGCGCGTATGAAACTTGGCGGGGTTCAGTACCTCTGCCGAGCTTAAGAACCAAAGTGTGCTTTGCGTTTTCTTTGGCTTTTGAAATTGGAACAACTTGGAAGTTGACCAGATGGATGGATGGATGGATGGATGGATGGTGCAGCTATCTGTACACTATTAGTATCGCTTCTTCCTCCCTTCTTCCTTCCATGTTCCCATTCTCTTTTATCAAGTCAACAGCCGTCTGCCCTTCTTCCTCCCTCCTCATCCTCCTCCTCCTGCCTGCCCTTCTGCCCCCCCCTTCCTCCTTCCCACCACTCTCCCCTCTCTCACTTCAATCTCAAGTGTTTTCAATTTTATTCTAGAGTGGAATTAACTACCCCCGATGTCAAATTGCCGACGAAATCGATAATAATATCTTTACAAAAGAGGATATTCCAGTCTCTCGCGTCGGCTTTTGAAAAATGGAAAATTTAGCCGAGATTGATTCATTAGTTGACACGTTATAGGACGGTATAAGTATTGATCGCGGCCTGTCATGTCCCATCTCGGCTAATCGAAGCTGAGGCGCTCTGTCGATGGGCGCATTTTTCATAATTCCGTCGCTGGGGAGAGAGAGAGAGAGAGAGAGAGAAAGGGAGAGGGGCAGCAGCCGGCAGAGGGGAGAAAAGGAGGAGACAATGGGGATGGACAGCGGAGGAGGAGGAGGTGGTGTTGGGGAGGGGGAGAGAGATGACTTGAGGTTTGGGGCAAAGAGTGATGAGAAATAGAGAGGCTTAGAGGATAGGAAGAGGAAGAGGAGAAGGTGCGAGTGAGGTGGGGGTGAGAAGGTATGTTAATGGTGCAGCTATTGGGGCGTAGATAATGACTGCATTAAGCAATTAAAGTCAAACGGGGGAGATAACGAGGTGAGGGCAAGGATGTGCGAAAGACACGCGCGAGCGGGGGACAACAGGGGGCAGTGTTTTTTTTAACAGAGTAATTTCATAGGGAAACAATAAACAGTTGATTTACAACGTTTTTCCGACAAATATTTAATTATTACTAATAATAATTAGCTCAGGCTCGTGATAGACGATGGCGTGTTGCGATGTACAATATGTACAAATTCGGGTCACATCGCCACCTTCGTAACAGAAACGTAGGACCGCCTGTATATACCGGGAAAAAAGTCATTTAAATGTACATAATTCGAACATGTACATTGGTTGCACATGACTAAAATGTGTTCAACTAACATGATTATTTTCAGGAAAAAAAAATTTGACGGGAGAATTATGTGAGTAATATTTTATTTTTTTATGTTTTTATTTATCTAAATAACAGTGTTCCCTTGCTATAATGTATTTTTAAGAAATCTATATCTCTCGATTTAAGAGATCTATAATGTATTTTTAAGCTGCTGTCAGCCACGGCTCCCGGCCAGACGCTCACATGCAGACTGGCGGACATCACGCCGCCCCATCAGGCCCCGCCTCTGAAAGGCACATGCAGCTACACAGACACTACAATGCATAGGTATTTTCGATACAGTTTATGGTTGCAATGTGTTTGGAAAATGTGTCATGGTTTGGGTTGTGGTTAGTTTTGTTCCATGTTGTTCATGTCGTGTGCTCATTTAGTTGTTGTGTCCACCTGTTCTCGTCAACCTTCTACCTCGTGTCGACCAATCAGCTCCCTCCAGCCACTCGTGTCTTGTCCAGGTGTTCCTCGTTGTGTCGTCAGTCTGTTTGTATTTAGTTCGCTGGTGTCGTTCGCTTGTTGTCGGTTCATTGCCTCTGTCTGTCACGTCGTCGTCTCCAGTTGTGTTGCTCAGTTATTTCCCCAGTCGTGTCTTGTTTCCAGTTTTAGGTTTATTCAAGTGTTTCTTTATTACTTTGGTTAGTTTGCTTTTTCCATGGTCCTTGTTTGCCTTTTTTTCGGTAATTAAATATCTTTTTTTTTTTTTAGACTCGTGCACGCCTGCCTTGCCTCCCTGCTTCCCTGCACTTGGGTGCTCCTTGTTTTTGCCTTGCCTTCACAAACCAATCGTGACAAAAAGTGTCTTAAGTTTAATCGTGTTAAAAGTATGTGGTGGGGTAAAACAACAAATATTTTTTCTATGGTCTAAAGCACAGATTTTCACCGATTGTGCATGCGTCTAGAGCAGGGGTCAGCAATCTTAAATCATCAAGACATTTTGACCACCTCCCACAGAATAAAAACACTGCGTGCCACAAAACCCTTTTGATGTCTAAAGTGAAGATAAAACACAACATATATATATATATATATATATATATATTTTTTTTTTATTTTTTTTTACTGGAATCTACACAACTCTTTAAAAATGTGAAATGTATGTACAAATAAAATAATCAGTCTGTTTGAGTCCTCCTCGTAGTTGTGAAATTAAAACCAGAGTTAAATTGTCGCAATTCACCTGCTGCGAAACAAAAATGCAAACCAAAAGTGCTGTCTGCAGTCATCAAATCATTTTATTGCGTGCGGAGCATCCAGTCAGCCGTCAACTTGATTTAAAAATTTCACTTAACAATGTCAAATATATATTTTCAAAATAATAGCCAAGTAAAATATATATTTATATTTCAGTGTAAAGCGTCTGTATATCAGGGCTTTCTACGTCACCTTGATTTTCACACACAATTGTAAGATGTCATCTTTGAGGCTTGAGCGATGTTCGCTTTTCATATAGTTCATGTAGCACGGAGCATTAAATGTTCTGCTTGCTTCAGAAACATTTCTTGGATTTATCCATGGTTTGCCTACCGGTGGTCGAATAGTAGTGCCAGGTTTTGCACATTGGCGCTTGAGACACATATTTTGAGCTTGTGCGGCTGCAACCCGATCCTCATTCCTGGTCCCTGCATTGCGGTTGGGTCCGGCGTCACGGCCGACCTCCTGAACGGCCCAGCCAAGCACCTCGCGTCTGGTGTCCTGGACGGCCACCATACCCTGAACCCTCCTACAAGCCCCTTTCCACCCACCTGCTTTTGTGAAAAATTTCTGTTGTGTCTGGGGGGGGGCTGGACTGTCACGGTCTGTGCTTCAGTTTAGATTATATTTAGTTTTGTTGCATGTTTTCCTGTGTCCCATGTTGTTCATGTCTCATGTGCTCATTTGCTTCTTGTCTCCACCTGTTCTCATCAGCCCTCTGCCTTGTGTCGACCAATCAGCTCCCTCTAGCCGCTCGTGTCTTGTCCAGGTGTTCCCCGTTGTCTCGTCAGTTTGTTTGTTTCTTTCAGTCCTGGTTGGTTCAATGTCATATGTCGTTTGTCGTTGTCACTCAGTTCCCTGGTCATGTCTTGTTTCCTTTTGTGGTGAGTTTTCCCCCAGTGTTTGTTGCTTTGAATCTTGTTTTGTTGTTGTTTGTTTTTTCAACTTCCCCGCAGCTTGTTTGGCTTATTATTTTTTTAAATTAAATACAAGTTTGAGATTCCTGCCCTCCCTGCTTAAAAAAATGCCAATGATTATGTCTTCCACTAGTCAATGCAGGCTAACCTGGATAAAATAAACTTATCATTGCAGCACAGTCGTTGCCCGCGCATTACCATAAACTTTTGGCAAAGAAAATGGGGTTTAACTTCCCATTGCTGCCCGCGTTCTTCGCCCTGCCTGGTCAACCACCAATTCCATGGTCCCGCTGACATGAATGTTTTAAGACAGGCCTCGCAGAAATCAGACTATCAGAGGCTAGTGACGCGAGGTTAACCACTATGCTCATTCACATCCTGGGCAGCGGGGGGGGCCAGATAATTTTTTCAACTCTCTGACCTGCGCAGACTTATAAAGACTATGTAGCCTTGTTGGAAGGATATTTCGCTGTTCTGCAGAGTGGATTGTCAGTTGTGTCGGTACAGCACTATGTCTCCCACTTATGCTGCTTGGTTAGCGTTTGTAAATTAAGCTGATTGGAAGACGAGATGCCAAAAACGCATAATTAGCAATTCATTGACTTCAGGGTCTCAAAGTAATTGCGGAGTAGTAAACCAGTTGACCAGTTGAGTTCTTCTTTTCGTTTTGGCTTGTCCCATTAGGGGTCGCCACAGCATGTCATCCTTTTCCATGTGAGCCTATCTCCTGCATCCTCCTCTCTAACACCAATTGCCCTCATGTCTTCCCTCATGAGATCCATCAACCTTCTCTTTGGTCTTCCTCTAGCTCTCTTGCCTGGCAGCTCCTCATCATCCTTCTACCAATATACTCACTATTTCTCCTCTGGATGTGTCCAAACCATTGAAGTCTGCTCTCTCTAACTTTGTCTCCAAAACATCTGATCTTGGCCGTCCCTCTGATGAGCTCATTTCTAATCCTATCCAACCTGGTCACTCCTAGAGAGAATCAACATCTTCATTTCCGCCACCTCCAGCTCTGCTTCCTGTTGTCTCTTCAGTGCCACTGTCTCTAATCCGTACATCAAGGTTGGCCTCACCACTGTCTTATAAACTTTGCCCTTCATCCTAGCAGAGACTCTTCTGTCACATAACACACCTGACACCTTCCTCCACCCGTTCCAACCTGCTTGGACCCGTTTCTTCACTTACTGACCACACTCACCATTACTCTGGACGGTTGACCCCAAGTATTTAAAGTCCTCCACACTCCCTACCTCTTCTCCTTGTAGCCTCACTCTTCCTCCTCCAGCCCTCTCATTCATGTACATATATTCTGTTTTTGGCTAGTCTTCATTCCCCTCCTTTCCAGTGCATGTCTCCACCTTTCTAACTGTTCCTCCACCTGCTCCCTGCTTTCACTGCAGATCACAATGTCATCTATGAACATCACGATCCATGGGGATTCCAGTTTATCCTCATCTGTCAGCCTATCCATCACCACTGCAAACAGGAAGGGGCTCAGGGCTGATCCCTGATGCAGTCCCACCCCCACCTTAAACTCCTATGTCACACTTACAACACACCTCACCACTGTTCTGCTGACTTCTGTGTGCAGTACCACAGTTCCTCCCTGGGTACTCTCTCATAGGCTTTCTTTAGAGCTACAAAGACACAATGTAGCTTCTGACCTTCTCTGTACTTCTTCAATATTCTCGAGGCATATAATGCATCTGTGGTACTCTTTCCAGGCATGAAACCATACTATTGCTTGCAAATACTCACATCTGTCCTGAGTCTAGCCTCCACAACTCTTTCCCACAACTTCATTGTGGCTCATCAACTTTATTCCTCTATAGTTCCCACAGCTCCGCACATCACCCTTTGTTCTTAAAAATGGGCACCAGCACACTTTTCCTCCATTCCTCAGGCATCTTCTCACGCACTAGAATTCTATTGAACAAGCTGGTCAAAAACGCTACAGCCACCTCTCCTCGATGCGTCCATACCTCCACAGGAATGCCATCAGGACCAACTGCCTTTCCATTTTTCATCCTCTTTAGTGCCTTTCTAACGTGCTACTTCCTGGTCCACCACACTTGGCTCTTCTACTCTTCCTTCCCTCTCATTTTCCTCATTCATCATCTCCTCAAAGTATTCTTTCCATCTATCCAGCACACCACTGGCATCAGTCAACACAGCCATCCATCAATTTTCTGTACCACTTATCCTCACTAGGGTCACGGGCGTGCTGGAGCCTATTCCAGCTATCTTTGGATGAGAGGCGGGGTACTCGGTCAACATATTTCCATCTCTGTCCTTAATCACACTAACCCGCTGCACATCTTTTCCATCTCTATCCCTCTGTCTGTCCAACCTGTATAGATCCTTTTCGCCTTCTTTTGTGTCCAACCTGCCATACATGTCTTCGTATGCCTCTTGTTTGGTCTTTGCCACCGCTACCTTCGCCCTACGTCGCATCTCCATGTATTCCTTTCTCCTCTCCTAAGTCCTCTGTCTCCCATTTCTTCTTAGCTAACCTCTTTCATTGTATGATTTCCTGTACTTTAAGGTTCCATCACCAATTCTCCTTCTCCCCTTTCCTACCAGAAGACATATCAAGTACTCTCCTGCCTGTCTCTCTGATCACCTTGGCTGCAGTGGTCCAGTCTTCTGGAACCTCCTCCCGTCCACCGAGAGCCTGTCTCACCTCTTCCCGAAAAGCTGCACAACACTCATCCTGTCTCAGCTTCCACCACATGGTTGTCTGGTCTGCCTTTGTCTTCCTAATCTTCCTCCCCACCACCATCCTATGCTGTCTAGCCACACTCTCCCCATACCACTACCTTCCAGTCGGTAACCTGCTTCAGATTACATCGTCTGCACAAGATGTAATCCACCTACGTGCTTCTACTCTGCTCTTGTAGGTCACCCTATGTTCCTGCCTCTTCTGGAAGAAAGTGTTCACTACAGCCATTTCCATCCTTTTTGCAAAGTCTACCACCATCTGTCCCTCCAAGTTCTTTTCTTGGATGCCGTACTTACCCATCACTTCTTCATCACCCCTGTTTTCTTCAACATGTCCATTACAATCTGCACCAATCACGACTCTCTCTCTCTCTGTCTGGGACGCTCCGAACTACTTCATCTAGCTCCTTCCAGAATTTCTCTTTCATCGCTCCGTCACATCCTACCTGTGGAGCATAGCCACTAATATTATACATAACACCCTCAATTTCAAGTTTCAGTCTCATCACTTGATCTAACAGTCTTTTCACCTCCAAGACATTATTAGCTAACTCTTCCTTTCAAACAAAATTGGCATACAGCTGCCATACACACTCAACAGACATATTCTGGGGAAATAAAATTTTATATATATATAGAAACTAGCACTCTACGAAAAAGCACAAGTGCTGCTTTGTATTAAATATAAATCATATTAGAAAGAAAAACAGCGGAATTAATGTAGAGGCAAGTGAGCAAGGGGATGCGAGGAGGTGTGAAAAAGGAGAGATGAGGAGGCAGTGGGGTGGGTGTGCAACGGGGGACTTGTAATAAATAGAAATTGAAAGGCTTTGGCGCAAGCACAGAGAAGTTGTGAGGCGGAAAAAAAAAAAAAGGTAAAGAGGCGGGAGTGAGGGAAGACGCGATGACAATGATTGGAGAAACTTTTGATAGTTGTGCGATTTGTTTGGAAAAGTTGCCACGGACTCCGGTAAGTCCAACATAAAGCCACTCCTCTTGAGAGTCTTGTCACGCCGCGTGCAAATCCTGAGCGCACGTCAATCAACAAAAGCCAGAGGAATCGAGCGAATCTGTTTTTTCTTTTTTGTGTGTGTACGCTGAAAAGTCCAATTTGGAGTCATCATGCCTTTTCAAGGATCACGTTTTGAAGTACATGTAGTAGCTTTACATACAAAGCTCCCCCAAAAAGCCAATTGGTGTACAAGCTGGCTACAAAAACAACATAAGCGCCAAACAGATCCAGCACAACATGCATCAATATTAAAATAGCAGCATAGGTGGCAGAAGTACTCACACTCTGTATCAAAGTAGAAGTACTGATACTTGCAGGATAAAGTGGTAAAAGTTGAATTTATTTTAAGGCCAGAAGCTGGAGGTTTTAATGCTGGCCCAAGACAACGCACAAATCATTCTTGGAGCTGATAACATCAAATATTTGGCCATGGATGGGTAATATCTTGCTTCTTTGAATGTGCTGCTGTCACTGTTAATGCTCCCTGATTCATGTTCCTTCATGTCACTGCTGTCTCAGTTTTTTCCACGTTATGAGACCGCAATATATGAATTCATCACTCAAGACCTCAGTCATGGTTGACTTCTCTATTTACGTCATTTCTACATCCTGTCGTCAACTGCGGAGGTTGAAAAACGACAGGAACAAGCGTATTTTTACATTTAAAAGAAAAAAAATGAAATACACTAGACTTTTTGTACTTCGTTATGTCCCACCACTGAATTGCGATGTTGCTAACGTGACTTTTTTGTGTATTTTCTGCCATTTGTGACTCATTGATTGATGAATTGATGCGAAGCAAATGAGATGGAGTGACAGATAAATAGAGTATGGATGGGATCTACAAATCTACAGTATTATCAATTGGTCGATCCATAAGAATTCTGTTGATTGTTTTTTGTCCAGAACATATTGTCAAGTAATCACAAAGCAATGGAGACACTTGTTCCCCTAATTCCTTGTTAATACTGAGAAAGGAAAAGAAAAAGCTGGCTTTGACGGAGAGGGTGAAAGGGGCAACAGATGGCATCCTGCCTCAAATACTACCTTAGAGGCCAGAAAATTGTCAAGTTGATTTTGTTCCTTCGTTCCGTGCCGGTGCTGATTATACAATCCAGTACAGCGACATAGGTAACAGACTTTGATGGGACTGTGTGAAAGAGGCTACAGGTGGCGTGCTGTCTGTGTTACACTTCTGATACTAACGCCGAAGGCGGATTATCACGAGGTCTTCGATGACCCTGTGTCTCTACTGTTCACTCAGAGTAGCGAAATGGACAAAAGTCCACGTTGACAGGCAGTGTGAAAGGGGCTAAAGATGGCATTCTTCCTTCCTACATCTCTGATTAATACAAACCCCAATTCCAATAAAGTTGGGACATTGTGTAAAATGTGAATAAAAAAACATAACACAATGATATGTTAAACCTTTTCAATGTATAGTATATTCAATTGAATACAATACAAAGATAATATATTTATTGTTCAAATTGATCCTTTTTTTTTTTTTTTTTTTTTTGGGTGAAAATATTCACTCATTTTGAATTTGATGCCTGCAACACATTCCCAAAAAATTGGGACAGGGTTCTGTTTACCACCGTGTTATATCACCTTTCCTTTTAACAAAACTCAAACGTTTGGGAACTGAGGGCACGAATTGTTGAAGCTTTGTAGGTGCAATTCTTTTCGGTTCTAGCTTGTTGGGGTTTTTGTTGTCGTGTCGCGCTTCATAATGCATAAATGTTTCTGCAAAAAACATAAAAGATGTTTTGATGGTTTTTTTTTTTTAAAGCGGGGTGGAACGGATTAATTGCATTTCCATTCATTTCAATGTGGAAAAGATGATTTGAGATATGAATGTTTTGAAATATGAGCATAGTAGTATTGAACAAATTAAATTTGTATCTCAAGGTACCACAGTAATTGATGAACAAGCATTTTGATTGAACAAGCAAGATGTGAGAAAGTCTTCTCGCAAAAAATAAAAAAAGGAAAAAAAGTTTATGGGCCCACCCCCACATCGTCAACGATAAAAGTGGAGCTGAAACGGCTTTTAGTGGTATATAGAGAATCAAGAGGAATGAGATACACCAAATTAGAGCAGATTGATCTGATGGACTTGGAAAGTAGGTGTATATTGGGAGGGGGTGACGAGAAAATGGCAGGGGAAGGGGGGAAGGGGGGGGGTTGGTTGTTGCGCCGGTACTTGGCAGTCTCCGGGTATCTCAGGTTCTCTCTGGCCGAGGGAAAAGCGGTCGATATTTAATTGTTATTGCTAGCATGGAACGCACGGAAGCGAGGCGCTGTACGAAAATTTCTCATTTATTTGATATTCTTGTTTCCTCACCCTTTTGCCTCACCCGCGGAGGAGATGGGGACATGGAAGCAGTGGGGGGTGGGGGGGGCTTCGGATCTACGGGTGGAAACGCTTGCGTCCTACTCTTCCAGGTTTTTGTCCTGTAGACAAATCAGATGAACTATCCCATTGTGACACCCCCCCCCCCCCCACCCCCACGTGTCCAAAATGAAAAATCTGTCACTTTCATCAAATGTCGCTTGGAATATTGTCTACACTCCATTCCCAGGGATCGAATCTTATTTAGTGGAGCGAGGGGTGGGTGGGTTGGTTAGGAGGAGGAGGAGGAGGGGGCGGGGGGCGACGACCACGACCAGGACGGGATTTGCCATCTGTTTTCAAATTTCATTGCTCCGTGAACTTTATTTTCTACCCACTTCGGACAAAATTATAACCCCATCGACCCGCCACACACACACACACACACACACACACACACACACACACTCCCCCTACTCTCTCCTCCGCACACCCTCTCTCTCACACCACATGTTTCTTAAAGGCTTTGCTTATGCCATCCAAACCATTTTGCGCACACTTGCGCTGGACTCTCAAGTCAACTTTTTTTTTTTCCTCTCCCCATGCACGCACGCATGCGCACTGCAGCCGCTCTAATCGTAAACTTCTTTTATGAGGTCTTGCCGTTGTTTTGTGTCCACGCACTGCTAAATTGCATTCATCACTCCTGCAGGATTCCCTGGGAGGAAGCTGTCGTTGAGGGTATGCCCTTTTTCCTACCAGAATGGCACTGTTACTATTGAAATATGGTGAGAAGTCATAGGCAATTTGACAGGAAACATGCATGCATGCAGACTGAACTAAAAAAAAGTCAGACATTGAAAAACATTGTGACAGAGCCATCTTGCAGAATGAGTGTGTCAATTCAACTTGGTGTGCATGCATACAGTCCTATAGTCACTGGTGTCTTTCAAATTCATAAGTATGAATTGTTTCAAATATATAGTTGTATAATTTGTTCAGGGGATGGATGGATGAATTATAATTGCAAAATTTGTTTTGGAGCATGGTAAGCTAGTGGTGAGCATGTCTGCCGACCCCTGAGGTAGGGGGTTCAGATCTCTGCTCAGGCCCTTTCTGTGTGGAGTTAACATGTTCTCCAAGGGCTTGTGTGGGTTTTCGCCAGGTACTCCAGCTTCCTCCCGCGTTCCAAATATGCATGTTCGGTTGACAGAAAACTCTAACTTGTGTAAATGTGAGTGTGAATGGTTGTTTGTCTGTATGTGCCCTGCGATTGGCTCAGAGGTTCTGAGTTCGAATCTCAGCTCTGTGGGGGTTGCATGGGTCTCCTCTGGTACTCTGGGATTTCCTCTCAAATTTTATGTTGGGATGATTGAAGACTCTAAATTGTCCTTGGGTGTGAATGGGAGTGTGAATGGTTGTTTGTCTATGTGGCCTGTGATTGACTGCCGACCAGTCCAGGGTGTACTCCACCGCTCACCCTAAAGGCAGCTGGCATAGGTTTCAACTCGCCCTTGAATGTATTAAGGAGGAACAGTACAGAAACTAACTTGATGGAAGTTTTTTTTTTTTTTTTTTAAAAGGATATTTTATGATTCATTTTGTTTTTACTGTTTAAATGTTATTTTGCATCTTATAGTGCATTTTATTCTTTTATAGTGTTGTTTTTCTGTTTTAATAATTAAAAGTTTTGTACAATTACATCTATTATATATATATATATATATATAAATTATTAATTGTGTATTTTTTTTATTTTTATATCAATAATTGTATTTGTAAATGTTATTTGCAGATTTTATTTTTATTTCATATATATTTTGTTTAAAGTGCCCTGCGATTGGCTGGCGACGAGTTCAGGGTGTACCCCGCCTCTCGCTCAAAGACAGCTGGGATAGGCTCCAGCACGCCCGCGACCCAAGTGACGAGAAGCAGTATGGAAAATGAATGAATGAATAGCCATGCATCCATCCATCCATCCATCCATCCATCCATTTTCTGAGTCGCTTATCCTCACTAGGGTCGCGGGAGTGCTGGAGCCTATCCCAGCTATCTTCGGGCAGGAGGCGGGGCATACCCTGAACTGGTCGCCAGCCAATCGCAGGGCACATACATACAAACAACCATTCGCACTCACATTCACACCTATGGGCAATTTAGAGTTGTCAATTAACCTACCACGCTTGTTTTTGGGATGTGGGAGGAAACCGGAGTGCCCGGAGAAAACCCACGCAGGCACGGGGAGAACATGCAAACTCCACACAGGAGGGGCCGGGGATTGAACCCTGCTCCTCAGAACCGTGAGGCAGATGCTCTAACCAGTCGCCCACTGTGCCGCCATGAATTAATATATTTAACTTTTTTTTTTTTTTTTAATGGTTTATTATTTTTTTAAATGGTGGTTTGTTTTTATGTGACCTGCGATGGGGTGGTGACCAGTTCAGGGTGTGCCCCGCCTCTCGCCCAAAGATAGCTGGGATAGGCTCCAGCACGCCCGCGACCCTACTGAGGAGAAGCGGTACGGAAAATAAATGAATGAGTGAAAACCATTTACTTCTATCAAACAACAATGGATAATCAATGTCAATGTATGATCATTATACCAAAGCACCATTACTGTACAGTTTGGGAATCCCTGCCATAGTTCATATCAAAGAGAAAAAACATGCGCTTATGAATGTACTGTAGTTATGTCACAGGTGGAAAAATACACACCAACAAATATTTCCTGAGTAACGACTTTTGAATTGATCCATTGTTTCCTGTGTTTTACTCACTCTAAGGTCTGACAATCAATACAGTTGTCAAAGCTTCCTGGCAGAACTTTTGCCATTGACGTTAATGTTATGCTCATCAATAGGCCGTATTTTCCTCTTTTCTTTGTATAAATGAAGACCCAGCCAGCAGGACCCACTGCATTGGGGCATACCCCCTCGTTGATTAGGCATTAGCCGCAGCACCGCCGACGGCCGGTTGCTTGTTTGCCTTGTTCGGGAAAGCCGGTGAAACGATCGCCGACTGCAAAGGCCGATATTTATAGAGGCCTTAACAAGTTCATTATAGCCATTTGGGGGTGGGGTGGGGTGGGGGGATGAATGGGAACTTGAGGGCTCGAGTCGGAACAGTTGATAGCCACGGTTATTCATCATGTGCTTTACGGCCCCGTTGACTTTTATGGCCCCGTGGGCTTGGCGCGGAAGTGTTTAGCAGCGCTTTAATCGAGGGTAATATGTACATGCGCTAATCTGCCCGGTGACGGTTAGCGACCACTTGAGGATTCTGGATAGCCCAAAATGCAAACAGGAGCTTGGAACGTTTGCCGTTCCATTTCAAATAATACTGAGAGGAAAATAACAATTTCAGTGGTATCTGAACACATGAGTTGAATTCCTTTAATTTTTGAAATCCCATTAACATGTTATTTCCCCCCAAAATACCACATTTTAAATTCATGTTAAATATAGCACTATGTAATTGCTTGTGACGCTGTTAATTTCCTGAATAGGAACAGGATAGGCTCGTATAGTCCCACTAAAAAGGGCAACAAGCTACATTAGCATTGTGGTGAAATGGCTAACTAGCAAAGTGCATTGAGTAGTGCTCCCCAAACTCACCTGGGTTGCTGGTGCTCATGAACTGGCGGCATTTGTAACACACCTGCATTAATTATTAGCCACCATATGACTCAGTCAACCTAAAACGCATCTGAACAAGCGCAATCACCGGAGTATCACAGTAACTCTGTTACATGGGCCGGATTAAACCCACGAGTGAGCCAGTTTTCTCCTGCTGGCCATATGTTTGACATCCCTGCTATGGCCGAAAAAGAAAATTTTTAACAAAGCGTAGTCATGCCTGGTACGCAAGGATTTTTTTGAATCTTCAAAGATTGTTTATCGGTTCCAGACCCCCCATGTTCCAAGACCTATCTAAAATCCAGTCTTCCGAGACAGAAATTTCACGTGAACAAATGTGATCTAACAAAAACAAAGAAAAAGAAACACTACCGGTTATGTTGCGCCGATGTTTCCAGAGTGTGTTTGAAGGGCCCGAAAGTGGGAGTGTTGTAGAATGGTGGTGTTGTCAATAAAAGCTTTGAAAAATACTTCGTGCCCTCTGGTGAACCCACTTATACAAAATACGGCTTAGAGTAGGACATGTTTGTTTTTTACGGCTGCTTCCTTTTTCCTCAGTCAGGGCTCAGGGCGCTTCCTGATTGGCTACATTCCATTTCATGTCACAATTCACGGAGTCGTGGCTTGGGGGTCGTCGAAGAGTTTTAGTTGTAAATATTGCACGTTTAATATTTAAAATTGTCATCCTGACCCGTTTTGGACCCTATTATTGGGACAAATTAACTCAGAACACACCTTAGACCACAGGATAATATTATAATCAAATAATCTTATCAAACATAAAATAGTCAGGCATTTGACATGCTTTGGTTGGAAAAAGGGGACAGAAACAGTTTGATTATCTATATGTGTATACCAGGCCTAAGCGAGTAAACGGACATGCTAAATGCTAACAAAACAGACGTGTTTGTACACCCACATGGAAACAGGAGTTCAGAACATTTGCCGTTCCGTTCAAAATGTTTCAGAAAAAAAACACTAGATTCTTTGATCCTTAATTTTTCCCATAGTCAAGGGAGAAAATGTGTTCAAAGCTAAGGAAGCTACGCGAGTGAACGGATGTGCTAAATGCCAAGATCTGTTTTGTACACTGGCATAAAAACAGTTTGGAATATATTCATTTATTGCAGACTGTCATGATGTTGCCATATTACCTCACTAGACTCATTTCAGCCCTCAGCAAACGATTAACCAATGAAAAAGTAGCTTAATAGCAGGGCAAATGTGCCCATTTCCACTATGTTCCACTGCTTTTTCTTAAGACCGCATTGTTCCCTTGTTTTGGAGTCATTGACCCCCCCCTTCGGCACAGTCTTTTGCACGTACCCGTTCTCCCACTTAACCTCATGTTTCAAAGCTGAACTAAAGCGAATTCCAACCGCCCAGCCCGCCACAACTCCCCTCGCCATCACTCTGAACAGCGCTCTCTATACTGTGGGAGCACGCTTAATTACCCACAATTAAAGGCAAACGCTAACGAGAAAATTGCTCCGTTATGAGATGACTTCAAAAGGAGTCAGGAGAATGGATCGGGGCAGTATAGCGGTGGGGGGGTGGGGGGATACTCCCGCAATCACCACCACTACCAAAACTCCCTTTTGAGCTGTCTCAATGGAAGGCAGTAAGCAAACAGTCCACTGGCAACACCTAAAGCTGTATACTCTATGATATTATCATATTCAACAACTTGGAATGCACGTGTACTCATAGATCTGTCTTTTAAACGGAACTTTCTCCTCAGTAACGAGTAATATGGCTTGAACGACATCCACGCTGGACTTCGGTTGTTGTTCCCCCCCCTGTTGTCTCGTACACACCTGCTCCTGAGAGCATCTTCAACACCTGTGCCTCGTTCACCCTAATTACCCCTCGCGTTTAACCTCGTGTCTCGTTCTTTCAAGTCGCCAGTTCGTTGTACCTTGTCGTCGCGTTCCAGCATTCCTCAGTTTCCACGTCAAAGACTCACAGTAAGACTAGACCCTGTTCCGATTATCGACCTCGCCTTTTTGCCTCATGTTTTTGGATACTGTTGCCATTTTTGGATTGCCTGCCTGTGTACCGACCTCTGCCCTTATATTAAACCTCTCTTTTTGAAACTGTCCATTTGTTTTGGAGTCGTGCATTTTTGGGTCCTATCCTCTGTTCCGTTCATGACACATCATCACAGTGTTAACTTTTGTACACAGCGGTGCCCTGTGATACGTGTTTAATTTGTTCCGTGACATGCTCGTAACTCGAAATTCTTCTATCTCAAATCAGTTTTAGCCTTTGAACTAAATAAGTCTCCCCCCAAAAAACTAAAACAAAAATTGTGTTTTTGTCAGGGTAGATTGCACTCTACAATATTGTACTTTATAAAAACAAAAATGTCATAAATAAAATATAATGTAAAGATGTCAAGTTTTTGCCACATTTCTTGCTTAATTTAAGTTGATATCGTGCTGCTCCTTCCGGTGTATGTGCCTTGGCCACCAGGGGCAGTATAATACATGCATACGGATACACATGAAGAAGATGGTCATTCATCAGTAAACTGCAGTAATATTTGTCATTCTTATCAGAGGATAAATAATATATGCCTGTGAATATTGTTATATTATCTGTCTACGTGTTCATCCACCGTTTGTGTTTTGCTGTTGCTTAAAGCGTTATAACACAGCGATGCGATTCTTTCGTCTGCCTATGGTGTTTCCCCTTATGTGTTAGCATTAGCCTAGCAGACTTGAAGGCAAAGTTATGTAGTTGGCTTAAATAAACAAAGTGTAATCCTATTTGTTTTATGTTTAGTTGACAGCAAACCTTAACTGGCAGTGGCAGGAAACCGGTAAAAGCAAGTAATCATCAGATCACTCGTAACTTAAGGCACCACTGTGTGTCTTATATAGATGCCTACTTCGGCCCAGAAAGCGTCAAAAGAAACGTCTCAATTGCTTTGTCATCACAGAAAGGTACCCGTGATGATAACCATATATCCAGAAATTGAACCTATTGCAACTCATGTAGCTCAGTTCAATACAAGGAACACAACCAGCCCCTGGTCTACGCGGGAGTTTGTTTTTATGAGACTTCAAAAACAAATGAAAGCTAAATGATCGGCATGAGCAGACGTCTGCCAGAGATCAGAAAACAAATACAAAACAGCATAGTGTATATTTTGTTGCATTTTATTTTGAGTTTGTACCAACTGCTACTTGGCCTTGTCAAAATTTTGCATTTGTACAAAAATTTGTAGAAAAGTGACATTTTTGGCCTTATCAGCATAAAATAAAAATACAGTTTTTCCTCAAATAGTTGCCCCTACACTAATAGACGCCTTGTTCCTTGGTGCCTTATCCACTTAAACGTCTCACCCCAAATAAAACTATGCCTAAGATTAGTAAATGTAATTATCTAAATCTCCCGGCACGGTGAACGACTGGTTAGCACATCTGCCTCACAGTTCTGGGGACTGAGGTTCAAATTCCGGCCCCACCTGTGTGGAGTTTGCATGTTCTCCCCGTGCCTGGGTGGATTTTCTCCGGGCACTCCGGTTTCCTCCTACATCCCAAAAACATGCGTGGTAGGTTGATTGAAGACTCTAAATTGCCCGTAGGTGTGAGTGCGAATGGTTGTTTGTTTCTATGTGCCATGCGATTGGCTGGCGACCGGTTCAGGGTGTACCCCGCGTCCCGCCGAAGATAGCTGGGGTAGGCTACAGCAGCCCGTGACCTTAGTGAGGGGAGGCGGTAAAGAAAATGGATGGATGAATTATCTCAGTCTTGTTCATAGACTCTATCGTTTACAAACACACACAGAAATTAGAGTTGAATGCCAAACCCATTTGAACACTGTTGCTAACCAAAACAGCAGCATCTACAAGGCACGTGCACAGGCCATCGGAGGAGTTTAAATGTGGAGACTTAAACATTAAACAAAGAGTTACATGTTGTGTATTTAAACCAACCACATAGCTTTGCCTTAAAACATATCTGCTTAGCTTCATGCTAACAAACAATTCAAAATGCCACAGACAGGATAATTAATAGCATCCTTGAGTTGGCATAATTATTATCAACCCTTGAGGACTTAGACGGTGTTTCCGTGTCGCGGGCGGAAAATAGTAACAGTAATAAGTGCAGCAGCTACAGTGATTACAATTAGATTTGATTTCATTTGAGAATGCCTCCACAGCTGCTCCTCATTCACTGCCCCACCCTTTTGACCCCCCCCCCCCCCTCCTCTTTCTCTGGCTCCCCTCGCTCCTCTCCCCCTAGATTAAAGTGGGTGTGTTAATTCCGTGGTGTAGCGATCGAACGGCTCTGGCAACAATGGGAAATGGGCTATTGATCAGAACAGCTCAGATTAAGACTAGGCACTGGAGCTCTTTCTTGCTTTCTTTCCCTTCCCCTTTTCTCTCCATTTCCCACCTTCTTCCTCCTGTCTTCCTGTCTGTCCTGCTTGTGTCACCCCCCCACCCCCTAAACCCACCATCGACCCCCCCCCCACCCTTTCCTCCCTCTCCCACAAAGAAGAAAGCCAGTGTTTGCATCCACTCAAAGAGTCTATGAAGATTTCCTTGTCTTGTCCTCAGTGTCTTTCCCTGCTGTCTCTCATTTCCCCTTGTGTTGGCCCACAGTGGAAGACAAAGGCCAGTGTGCTGCAGTCCTGCACACTTCAAGTTTTCCATGGAACGCTTTAAACGTCACAGCCCTTAATCCACCAGAGGGCGGTGATCTGAATCAAAAGTCCCTTACACACTGGCCACCTAAAGCGGGGTGTACACATCCCGATAATCGATCCGAATTTGAGCCTGACCTTTCCCTTCCGATCAAAGCCAGCGAAGGCGCAATTATAGGATGTTTCTGAAAGATTATTGTTAACAATTATCCTATGGTGTGTGTTAAGAGTGATTTTTTTTTTCCTCCCTCAAAAAACAGATTATTGTTAGAAATTATCCTATGGTGTGTGTTAAGAGTGATTTTTCCTCCCTGATTGGCTCGAAAAACAGTTGAGCCAGACAAAGAGGGGTACACGCATACCGATAATTGTTGAGTGATTTATTTTTATTTCTTCTTTCACGATCTGTTTGGAAAATGGCCGAGGCCGACAGTCATAAAAATGGGTTACTGACAATCGGGCTGAATTTGATCATATTCCCCCCTTACGATCAAAGTCAGCAAATCCCTGGTTATCAGATGTCTGTGAAAGATTTGAGCTAATTTTGAGCATTTTCTCCCCTTCCGATCAAAGTCAGTAATGTCCCATAATGTAAAGTAATATCGGATATCTTTGAAAGATTATCTTGAGCGAATATCCTGTGGTGTGGGTTGTGTTGAGTGTTTTTTTTTAAAAATATATTTATTTATTTATTTTTTTCTTTTGCGATCTGCTTGTAATATGGTTGAGGCTGATGACATCAGGCAGGAGGCTGCGATCATCTGGTGCAGGACCACCAGGCGGAGGAACAACTTCTTAGTAGAAGCTGTTAGATGAGTCAAATTAATCAGTACTCTCTGGCTCTGACATCATCCCCCCCATGCCTATTCATCCCTACACGATGAACACTTTATTCTCTTGCAACTACAAATGACCATATGATTCGATCACATACCACAAGTGGAAGCGTACCACACTTGAATAACCACTGCTCTAAACAATACATAATTGTTCATGTTGCAACATGGCTGATGGATCATTTGATGGATCATAGTTGGTGTCCGGACTGATTGTGGCAGCTCACAAGCTAACAAATCTGGGTCATGAAAACATAACCAATAAATAACATTAAAGTAAGTCATGTGGCCCGTTTTTCCACATAGTATTTTTTGTATTTCATTAAATATTTAATATATATAAATAAAATCAGGCATTTTTCTTTTTTGTATTATCCATCCATCCATTTTCTGAGCCGCTTCTCCTCACAAGGGTCGCGGGTGTGCTGGAGCCTATCCCAGCTATCATCTGGCAGGAGGCGGGGTACACCCTGAACTGGTTGCCAGCCAATCGCAGGGCACATACAAACAAACAACCATTCGCACTTACATTCACACCTACAGGCAATGTAGAGTTGTTAATTAACCTACCATGCATGTTTTTGGGATGTAGGAGGAAACCGGAGTGCCCGGAGAAAACCCACGCCGGCACGGGGAGAACATGCAAACTCCACACAGGCGAGGCTGGGGATTGAACCCCAGTCCTCGGAACTGTGAGGCAGACACTCTAACCAGTCGCCCACCATGCCGCCCTTTTTTGTATTAGTTTAAAAAAAAAAATTATGTCAATTTTTCAATTAATTTGTGTTTTTTGATTGCTAGTAGAAAATGGAAATTGTTTGGTGTTTAGTATTACATTCATATGGCGACGTAACCGAAATTTGTCCGTAATACTGCAGACGCCGTAGTCTATTACTAACATACTTTAATTCAATAGTAAAGTCATAATTACAGTGATAATTTAAAAAACAAAAAAAACAAACCTATAGCGTTAACCATCATAAACCGAGGCATCAATCAAACCTGCCCAAAAAAGTAACACTCTACTGTATGGTAACCTGCAGCACACAATGGGCCCGCCTCTCAACACCGCACTGTGCCTGTTTTGAACATGTATTCAGATGAGATCTTATATAGCAATCTGTCACAGGAAGGGTCGCATCGCACCCCAATAAAAATGTGCACCCATCAAAAGCGTGCCAGCATGCCAAAATTAGCTGTCATGATCAGGCCTCGGGACAGAAGACATTGGATTTGCATCGAATGGACATAAAAAGCCGCCAAATGTGAGCAGACAGCAAATCCATACAGTGAAAAGTGAGCTTGGGATTCTCGCCTCTACTTATATTAATTAACTCAGTCAATGGGGATGTGATAGGTCAGTTATTCATCCTCTTGCCGAGCCTCACCACTCTGTCAAATACTCCTCCCAGGTGTCACACGCGCACACACATGGTCCAACATGAGCTTCAGTGCTTAGAGGTTACCGACATGTTTCACTGTGTCTGCACCAGCTTTTGGCCTTTGCGGATGATAGAGATGACACACACAATGATGGTCACATCAATATTGCCCTGACCCTCAGGGGACTCGGCGACTATCGGCGAAGTTTTCATCTGCTGAGTGTATCACGTTCCCCAAAAACACACACACGGCGCGCGCACACACACGCTCACAAACACACATTGATGATGGTGAACACATGCATTGTGGGTAACACTTTGTGAACCCCAAAAATTCAAAGTGAGTCAACTAGTGGAAGAAGTTAACACTAGAGGGCAATAAAGATGCAGTTAAGAACACTGTACAGATCTTCAACTGTTCTTACTACAAAATGTTTCATAAATTCCTTTAGTCCATTACTTTGTTGCTTTCATAGAATGCCGATCTGACGTGGTCCCTTTGCTTATTTTGTCTAAATACATCCCTCCATATCCTGTACTGTATTTGTAGATGAGTTCCATATGTTGATGAGTTTTGTGTTTTTTTTTTAATCAAATCATCAAACTTCAGTGCCATGCTCAGCCTACACGCAATGATGAAAACTCCAACTTTTCACAGTTTAGGGGGTGGCCAGGCTGCCTGCTGCCCTGCCACTTCGCCCAGCTCTTCCGGGGGGGATCCCGAGGCATTCTTCGGCCAACCGGCACACATTGTACTATCATCCTGTCCTGGGTCTTCCCCGGGGCCTCCTCCTGGTGGGACACGCTGGGGAAGCATCCAGGAGGTATATTAAATAGATGCACCAGCCACTTATGTGGCTGCTCTCGATGTGGAGGAGCAGTGGCTCGACTCGGAGCCCCTCCCAGATGACTGAGCTTCTCACCCTATCTCTAAGGAAGAGCCCGGATACCCTGCGAAGGAAACTCATATTGGCCTCTTGTAGCCGTGATCTTGTTCTTTCGGCCACAACCCACAGGTCATGACCATAGGTGAGGTAGGAACAAAGATCGACCAGTAACTTTCGGGTCAGATCCTTCACCAAGACAGACAGATGTAGAGTCCACATCACTACAGACGCTACACCGATCCGCCTGTCGAGGTCGCCCTCCATTATTCCCTCACTCGTGAACAAGACCCTCAGCTTGGGGCAGAATCTCATTCCTGACCTAAAGAGGGGAACCTTTTCCGACTGAGGACCACAGCCTCAGATTTGTAGGTGCTGATACTCATCCCAACTGCTTCACACTCGGCTATGAACCACTCCAGCAAGAATTGGAGATTGCGGATTGATGAAGCCACCAGACCTACATCACCTGCAAAAAGGAGCAATGTGATAATGATGTCATCAAACCGGACCCCCTCAACACCTCGGCTCCACCAAGAAATTCTGCCCATAAAGGTAATGAACAGAATCAGGGCCAAAGCGTAGCCTTGGCGATGTCCAACGATCACTGGAAACAGATCCAACTTACTGCTGGCAGTGCGAACCAAACTGACACCAGTTGTACAGACCTTATCAAAACATACTCTTGGAGCACCCTCAAAAGGACTCCTAGACAGGAGTCGAACGTCTTCTCCAAGTCCACAAAACACGTAGAATAGTTGGGCGAACTCTCATGCACTCTCCAGAATCCTGCTGAGGATGTAGAGCTGGTTCACTGTTCGATGGCCAGAACAAAAACCACACTCCCTCTTTAATCTGAAATTTGACTTCCTGTCCAGTAGCAATTTGAAGGACACCTGGAAATTACCCAAAGATTGCTGCATCTTTTGGGCCATGTGTTCTTGATAGTTTTTTTAGGTCTACTCATGATAGACAAGCCTACCAGATTTAGTGTTGCTGAGTGAAACTGGCCTCAGAGGCTGAATTTTCCCCAAAAAGTCCAGGCCAATTTTAACGAACTGCTCTTTCTTTTTGAGTAGTTTGCCAAAAAAAACAACAAAAAAAGAAAAGACAAAGCAAAAGCAAATCCTTTGATGCTCGCTGAACTGAGATATCCATTAAGTTTATATATTAAGAACATTTGACAAAAACTCTGTTGGTTGGGGTTGTACAAAGGCATGTTGTTTTCTAACACCAACGCCAATGAAGTTGGGACGTTCAACCTATATTTAATTGAATACACTACAAAGACAAGATATTTAATGTTCAAACTGATAAACTTTATTGTTTTTTGCAAATAATCATTAACCTAGAAAGTTTATGGCTGCAACACGTTCCAAAAAAGCTGGGACAGGGTCATGTTTACCACTGTGGTACATCACCTTTTCTTTTAACAACATTCAATAAGCGTTTGGGAACTGAGGACACTAATAGTTGAAGCTTTGTAGGTGGAATTCTTTCTCATTCTTGCTTGATGTACAGCTTCGGCTGTTCAACAGTCCGGGGTCGCCGTTATCGTATTTTACGCTTCATAATGTGCCACAGCATTTTCAATGGGAGACAGGTCTGGACTGCAGGCAGGCCAGTCTAGTACCCGCACTCTTTCACTACGAAGCTACGCTGTTGTAACGTGCAGAATGTGGCTTGGCATTGTCTTGCTGAAATAAGCAGGGGTATCCATGAAAAAGACGTTTCTTGGATGGCAGCATATGTTTCTCCAAAACCTGTACGTACCTTTCTGCATTAATTGTGCCTTCACAGATGTGTAAATTACCCATGTCATTAGCACAGCCCCATACCATCACAGATGCTGGCTTTTGAACTTTGCGTCCATAACAGTCCGGATGGTTCTTTTCCTCTTTGCCCCGTAGGACACGACCTCCACAATTTCCAAAAACAATTTGAAATGTGGACTTTTCGGACCACAGAACACTTTTCCACTTTGCATCAGTCCATATTAGATGAGCTCGGGCCCAGAGAAGCCGGCGCCGTTACTGGGTGTTGTTGATAAATGGCATTTGCTTTGCGTAGTAGAGTTTCAAGTTGCACTTACGGATGTAGCGACGAACTGTATTTACTGACATTGGTTTTCTAAAGTGTTCCCGAGCCCACGTGGTGATATCCTTTACACATTGATGTCGGTTTTTGATGCAGTGCCGCCTGAAGGATCGAAGGTCACGGGCATTCAATGTTGGTTTTCGGCCTTGCCGCTCACATGCAGTGATTTCTCCAGATTTTCTGAACCTTTTGGTGATATTATGGACCGTAGAGGATGAAATCCCTAAATTTCTTGCAATTGTACATTGAGGAACATTGTCCTTAAACTGTTCGACTATTTTCTCACGCGCTTGTTCACAAAGAGGTGAACCTCGCCCCATCTTTGCTTGTGAATGACTGAGCAATTCAGGGAAGCTCCTTTTATACGCAGTCATGGCACCCATCTGTTCCCAATTAGCCTGTTCACCTGTGGGATGTTCCAAACAGGTGTTGGATGAGCATTCCTCAACTTGCTCAGTCTTTTTTGCCAGATGTCCCAGATTTTTTTGGAACGTGTTGCAGCCATAAAATTCTAAGTTAATGATTATTTGCTAAAAACAATCAAGTTTATCAGATTGAACATTAAATATCTCGTCTTTGTCGTGTATTCAATTAAATATAGGTCAAACATGATTTGCAAATCATTGTATTCTGTTTTTATTTATGTTTAACACAATGTCCCAACTTCATTGGAATTGGGGTTGTACTTGAAACTTATTCAATGGTCATTACAACCTCAATAATGGTTTGTTTTAGTGCGACGATAAGAAATTTTACCGTGTTTGTTTCACTCTATGTATTATCACTTTGCTGTGTGACAGATTAAGATGTCTGTGATTGAGTGGCAGCAGTTGCATGAGGCAGATGATAACCGCCTGTTCATGTTTGTATATTGTATATGACCTCGCCTAAGGAGAAATAGCCAGACACTTCTTAGAGCCATCAGGTTGTATTTGAACTGCCTCCCTGCAAGTACTTTTTTAAATAAAATTGTAGTCATTATACTTAAAAGACTTATTTTTAAATGCATACCAAAATCCACTTATCCACACTTGTCTCTCCCCTGTCATCCCCTTGTCATATGAACACCCGTTTTCTGCACTCAAGTGACTTCCGTGGGTTTACCCAATTGATTATTAGGCGGCTGATTGGCGATCAATTAAACAATTTAAGAGCGTTAAGGGCAGGGTCGATGACAGGCTGTTCTCCTCGGTGCCTTGTCTCGGTGATTGGGTTGGATGCATTGAAAAAAAACACAGCACATATTGAGCACAGCACAGGGTTTTGTGTGAAAGCCAGAAGCCCGCAGCCGCCACGGGGCTCGACCTCTCGTTAGCGACGTTTAAGGATTTCCCATGCACATGCGAGTGCGCACACACACACACACACACACACACACACTCATGCTTGTGTTGAAGGAGCCAACTGTGATCTCTCCAGCAAGCAGTCCCACAATCCTTATCTTTTTTTTTGCCACCCTCACCACCACCCCACCCAAGGGTTTATGCCTTACTCACAGGAACCTCGACCATCAGTGCTGTTTCAGTTGACCAGGGGTGACCAAAGTCCAAATTAAAATGAATAAAAAAGTGAATTAAACACTTCCCATAATCAAAAGGTTACATGGAAAAAGTTACTTTGAAATATGGCACACTATTTTCTTTGTTAAAATGTAACAAAAGTTGAGTGTTACAAAATATCTTATTTATTTATTTTGTCATTTTTGGGGAAAAAAAACCATTTTGCTTTGTCACCGACACTGTATCAGTGTCCTACACTTTGAGTTTTGAGTCTTTTCGAGTCATTTGACCAGCAAAATACACATTTTAATATATATAATATTTATTTTGGATTGTATATTATATGTTGCATTTATGTTGAATATATTTTAAAAAACACATTTATTTATAAAAGCCAAAAGCCAGCAAATCCAACTTTGTCCCTGAATTCCATGTAATAGCAGAAAAGTGAGGCGGGGAAATGTCATCTTTTACAGGCAGCGTCAAAAAATATTGAACCTGATAAGTCTGTCATCAGCGGCTTGTAAGATGGCGTCAGTATTTCTACTTGTTTAAATCCACTAAGACTGCGTTCTTCTTCACCAGCGCCTATTTCTTCTTTGTCTCTTATCTATGTACCAGAAGTCCTTTCACATAGTGCCCCTTGTGTTCAGACTGAGACGCCAAATAACTGGAGTGCCTTGTCTAACAGGCTACATTTAATTGAAATGTGTGGCAAAACTGTTAGATAAACATGTAGTTGGGCGTTAAAATGTCAGTAATGATAAGATGCTGAATTAAAAAGTTTGTATTGATGTGAAATGTATGCCATGTTCAAGAAGTTTGTTTTTGAGCAATATTTATTTAAACTCATTGTCATCGCAAGACGTAACGGCATTATCAAGTATCAGTACTTCGTATCGGTGAATACACAAATGTAAGTACTGCTACTCTGTCTAAAAAAAGTGGTATTGATGCAACCCTAATTAAAACCCAGACCTTAATCCTATAGAACATTATTTAGGTGGTCTTAAAATGACACAGAAAAAAATATATATATATTTTACAAGCAGTGTGCATAAAAATTAACAACAAACTACCTACCATCGTTTCATTTAAAATGTCCTGGAAGCCCAGACCTAAATCTTATAGAAAATCTGTGGGGTGGCCTAAAACGGGACACAGGAAAGCCCTTGACACATTGACAACCAACGACCTACCATCAGTTAATTTGAAACAATTTGCCAAGAAGCTAACACCCAGACTTAAACCCAATAGAACATATGTAGGGTGACATGGACATGCAGTGTGGGGGGGTGGGGGGGGAAGCATCAGCAATCAACAACCTACCATCAGTTCCTTTAAAAAGTTCTGGAAGAAACTAAAACCCAGATCTAAATCCAATTTAAATATCTGATAGGGTGCCCTAAAGGGAGAACGACGCCCTCAGAACAAGCGGCTCATTTTTGGTCTGTAGAGGGGCCTTGAACCTACAACTTGAACGTCCCTAAGGGGCATTTGTAGATGGGCATACTCGGAGAATACACACACACACTCACCGGCCTCATATATGAGACACGGGAGCGGAAACGGGTCGAATCCTACTTCAAATTCTCCTTCCTCTCGGCTTGTCGACCGGGGAAAACAAACCGACCCGAGGCACCGCGGATAGGGATTTACTAATTAACTACTTACACACACACACGTGCGCGAGAGAGAGGAGAGAGAGAGAGAGAGAGAGAGAGAGAGTGAGAGAGTTCCATCCTCCTACCTCCCTTCCCCTCGCATCCATCCATCCACCCCTCCTTCCTTCCCTCCATCTCCGCCTCCCCTGTGCTCTCCTTGGTGGGTTCAGGTTGCTAGTCGGGTGTTACCTCTCCACACGCAGGCTCGGCGCGCGCGTTTGGATAGACTGACAGCTTTGCTCACTCAACCTTTAAAAAAAAAAAACAAAGACAGAAAAACAAAACACCCAAAACCGCAGGTAAGTTTCACCTTTTTACTGCTCCCCGTGCCAAACCTCGTTCGCATCACCTTCGTTTTCCGCTTGACTTTTGTATTGTGCTCTGTGAGAAAAGTTGTGAGTGGCTCAAAGTGGACCGTCACGCGTGTTTTGGACGTCCTGTGTCATCGGCGTGGGCTGTGGGTTTTATTTTGAGTGTTTTGCGTGGTTCTTTTTAGGATGGCAGTGCACCCAAAAAAAAAAAGTTGAGCACGATCCCTATATCGCTTTAATTTGGAACGGATCTGATGCGTTTTCGCTGATTTAATTGCAATTTACATATATAGACACACACATATGTGATAGGCACAGGACACGTGGATGTGATTTTGGGGTAGTGGTGCGTGGGTGCGTTTGTTTCGCCGTCCGCGTTGGCCTGGATTAGCCTCTTTAAGTGTCTCTATTTGTTCGAGCCGTCACCTCCACGCAGCCTTGCATCCATCAGTCAATTAAACATGCACGCGCGCGCGCACACACACGCTTGTACAGAGCGTGCACATGAAACATTGTCTTTCTCAGTGTTGTTTTTACGCGTTGATGTTTGTATTATGGCTGCACAACTATTTATTATTATTTTTTTTCAAATTCCCACCTGCGCGCATTTTCTCCTCTAAGCAACTTTCCCACCGAGTCAGTGCGATTTCTGATGCGTTTTCCATGCGGGGTTGAGAGGAGGAGTTGAAAATAAAAATAGAATTTGGATTTGTGTTTGGATTTTTGTGCCATTTTCTATATGTTTTTGGTCTTTTTCTTTTTCTTTTTAACCGTCCACGCAGCCTTTGGTACATATGTATGATCACATCATGTGCGTATTCACGCCGTGGGTGCGTGCGCTCCCGTCAATGATTTGCGGCGGCATACGTGCAGGAAAAACAGCGTTAGCCAATCAATACACGCATGTACCTATTGCAGATTAAGAGGCCAATCAATAGATACACTCAATCCACAACCCGGTTTGTTGTTGTTGATGCTGTTTTTTGTTGTTGTTTTTTTTCCCCTCTCAGTCGCGCGCGCACACATGCAGTCAATATGCAACTTTGCATCAGCGCGATTTAAAAAAAAAAAAAAAAAAAAAAAAAAATGTTTGGATGTAGAAAACAGAATGTATTATTTATAACAATGTAATGTTTCACATGTACGTGTATGGCCTATCAGCAAAAGGTAACGGGTTTTAGTAAATTACGCACCGCTGAATCATTCATTAGCATTATGGCATATCAATAGAATGTATAATTATTATCGAACATTTTATGCATAATCTATGTAAATTCACATTTCGTTAGAATGTGTTTTTTTTATGGCACGCATTTCTAATGCTTATAGAAAAATGACAACATTTTCTATTTTTCCCCCCCCTCTTTATTAAGGACCCGTTGGGATTTTTTTTTCTTTCAAGTGCAGCATGATTGAATTGAACGAATTATCTGCACTTTTAATTCGGATCTTATTGGAATATGCCCTTTAAACTGTTTCAACTCTTAGTGTTTTTATCATTCTTTTAATTATGATCGTGCATTTTTTGTGTGAGTTTTATTTCATGACTTCCAATTGTTTGTACACTTACTGTAAGGAATTTGGAGCAGAAAAACACAATTTAGTCTTTCAATATAATGCAGACTTCGTTTTTATTTCAATTCAATTATCAAATTCGTTTTATAGTAAAAATAATAATTAGCGTTTAATTGCGTTCATGTTATTATTTTTTGAGGAAATTACAAACCGAGTTAGCGAGTTATTTCCCCTTGGGTCAGTCGTTGTTCTTTTCTTTCAACGAAGGCCTTCTGCTACTGCCAGGCGACCGAGAAGGCAAAATATATTTATTTCTATATTTATTTAAAACCGCTTCTTCCTTTCCCGCCTTATTAAAGTGTTGTCATGTGGTGGAGCGGTGTCACGTGATTACAGCGCGGCTCGTTAGCGCCTGGTCAATATGGTTGGCCGAGCGCGTCGATAACAAGTCCGTCAGGGGCCTCCGATACTGTACACTTATTTTAGAATGGAATAAAATGTTGTTTTTTGTTTTTTTTAAAAATCAAAATATGCGACTAGAATCTCAATGAATGACTTTCAGCAATGTTGGCAAGGAAAAGAATTATGATAAATGAGCCAGATACATTTCAGACTGGTTTGAAAGCAACACCGACTAATTGGATCATTTAAGTAAACATTTAAGGACATTGGGAAATGTCCGATTCTCCCTGAAAGCAACACCACATTGAAAGATAGATAGAAGTCAATATTGTGCTTATTAAAATACGTTGTTTCTTTTTTTTTTTTTTAGATCGATTTCAAGAGAAAACAAGGGGACAAAATCAGTTTTGAGGAGTTTTGAAACGAATACAAATGAGTTAAGGCAATGATGATGGTGTTAACTCGTGCATCTATTTTAATATATAATCTTTACATTTTATGCACCACTTTGTGTGCGTTTTTTAATGCAAAAATCAAAATAAATAAAATGGTTACTATAGGCGTTCGTTAAATTAAAATACTTGTCATTGGTTACGAATTGAGTTTTTAAAATCTGTCAAAGGAATAACAGTACATCGAAAATAAACGTAATTTACTGACTGATAATTAAAATATTTCCAGCGTCCAACGCAAGGGCTTTCCTGCGTCACTTTTCTTTTGTCTTGTAGCGTTGACCTAATTTTTTTTTTTTTTTTGTGTGTTATTAATATTTTTATGTTTTGTATTTTTTTCAGAGGCGAAGTTTTGCGACCGTTATCCGGACCGAGCATAAGCGGCGGGCGCCTCTCCGTGCGAGGCCGGCAGACAGCGGTCAGGCTTCGGCCTCAGGTGCATCGCTGAGGCGGGGCGACGCGGACGTCCGGCAGGTAGGGCAAACTTTTACCCTCTTGGGAAAATCGGTTTTCATGCACACCATTCTGTCCGAGCATTCATCACGATAAATTGTTCTTTTAGAAATTTAAATGGGAGTAAGAACATAAGAAGTTTAACATATTATTAAACCCGGAATGGGCATGAGATCATTCGGAGACCAATTCCAACAATAAATAAAAATGGAATGTTATTTTAAAGACCCACAACCTGGTCGTAATGTATAATAAACAGAAACATCATATTTTTCCAAACATTTAACATTGACCACACCATGTAAAGAACTCAAATCTAGTGCAAAGACAACTGCAAAATTAGTCACATATTGTGTTTCAAATGTATGTATACCTGACACGTTATTGCAGTATGAGCATTGCATTGAAATATGACCTGAGAGTATATTTTACTTGGTTTCTTCAACTTTTGACAATTTAAAGACCCAAATTAGACTCCAAACCTACAACGAATATAACATATCCCCACAACATTGTCATATATATATATATATATATATATATATATTTATATTTATATTTATATTTATATATATATATATGATATGATATGATATGAAATGAAAGAGAAATACCGCAATGCACGGGATTGGAAAAAGTACCTGGAAAAACGTGTATATATAGGGATTGGAAAGAAGTGTGAAATAAGAATGTATTGTGCTTGGCTTCCTGAACTTTGCCAGTCTTAAGATTGAAATAACATCCCAAATCTACAAATTTTCTCTCAAGAGAAAAAATAAGAACAAATATAACAACAAACACGAATGAAAAAGCATCTTCATTGAAAAATATGAGCAGTATGTCACTATTTGCACCATTGTTTAGAATATGAAGTGAGTGTATTGTTCTTGTTTTCTCCCCATAACATACATTGTGAAAGAGAAAACACTCAACAAATGATATTATTACAATAATTATACATGAAAAACACTGCTGAGAAAATGTGAGCCCATACGTACTTATACGAATATATCAGTGATTCCCAACCATCATTTTCTGTGAGAAATCTTTGTGTGCTGTGGGGAAATGATCCAATTTCGCCAAATTGGTCCGAAATTATGATTTCTTTCCTCCAAATAATGTATCTTTATTTATCTATCTGTGCGAATGACTTACAGTGACAGACATGACAATGAAATGCTCTTCCACTTGATTAGGTCGTCTACATTTCAGTACTTTAGTGGAATGCAAAAGTAGGTAAACAATTTTTATTTTCGTTCGAGTAACAAATGAACATTCAACACAATCTCTTACATTCTCAAATTGCTGGACTTTAGCATTTATACGTTGCTGTCTATAATTATTTTCACTGAAGCACACTTTCGCACAACGGTTATACATTTCCTTTTCTTGAACATACTTTTTCACCCCAAAAGAAGAAACCCATTGGGGGGAGGTCTCACATTAAATTACCTGCTGTGGTTATCTTAAAAAATATATATTTTAAAAAGAAATGAATAAAGAAGGTAAACAATAAAGAACTCTGTAACACCCTTGTAGCTGTAGACCTTCTTTTGTATACTTTTGTTAAAGGTGGTGTGAGTTAAGTAGAAGTACAGCTACTCGTGTCACAAAATACTCTGGTAAAAGTACTGATTGAGGTGCTGTACTAAAATAAAAGTAAAAAGATAAAGATTGAAAAGTACCTAAGTACAAAATTCATCTTTTAAAATATATTTTTTTTTTTTATACTGTCAATCACATATCAAACTGCTTTCGATTAAGATTGGGAAACACTGCCTTATACTACAGCAGTGATTCTCAAAGTATGGTACTCGGTGTGTATGTGGCCAAGCGCTTAGCAATGAATGCATCTCAAAAGTCATCTGACAACCAAATCAAAAAAACATTCAGTTGTATTTAACTTTTAAGTGCAATACATTTCCATTTAATCCTTAAGAACTATTCGTTTTTAAATGTTTATTTTGTTTCATTTTTTTATTTAACCTTGATGTGCAATACATTTTAACTGAATCATTATTTAATTACAGCTTCTTTTATTTTCCTTCATTTAAGTGCAGTGTTAATGGTTTAGAATAATATTAAATGCAGCGGTGCCTTGAGATACAAGTTTAAATCATTTTGTGACCACCCTCGTAATTCAAAGCACTTGTATCTCAAATCATCCCCACTGAAATGAATGGAAATATCATGAAACCATTCCAGCCTCCCCCTAAAAACCAGACACATTTAAAAATATATTTTTAATCATGAAACTAGCCCTCCATAATATTTTACTTTATAAAAACATATTGTAGTAAGTATATAAGCCCATGAGTATTGCTATATTGTCTGTCCACATGTGTTTCTGCACCATTTGCGTTCAGATTCCTTTGCTTAAAGCATGATAACACCGCCACATAGATGCTTTTCGTTGGCCCATCTGTGGTGTTTTGCGTTGTTTGTTGGCATTGAGCTAAACGGACTGTCGGAAGGCAAAGATGTGTGGTTGTTTTAAATCCACAATGTGTAAGTCTCGTTTCATGTTTCGTTTTGACAATGAACCTCAACTAGTGCTAGAAACCTCTTTTTGAAGAACTGCTCACTTTCTGCTAAGTTGAGTTCACTGGCACCAAACATCAATGCTTAGTCACTGTCTGCTCTAAAAACTCACCTATACGCGCACGTTTGTATGTAAATATGCGGCGCTTCCTGTGTTGATTTACAATTGAACACAATGTCGCACCCGACTCCTGAAAGGTGCGCTGTCCCCGCCGGCCGGTACCGTTGAAGATGTGAGCCGTGAAGGCTTCCTCCACACACACACAAACTCACCTTTAAGTCTTCCTATTCGATATGAGCCCCTCGGCCCGTCTCCAAATGTCCATCTCACTATTCATTATTCAGCTCTCATTACTCGTGCTTGGGTGGAGGGGCCTGGTTTCTCTTTGTTGCCTGTTACACGCTGAGAAGGTTGCTGGGGAGGGGGAGCAACTGAAGCCCCCCAGCAACCTCACGTCCTTACTTGTTGTTCGCACATAGGTACAAACTTGTACACAACGATAACAGTGGCACCTTTCCATCTATCGCTGCCATCGGCACTGTCGGCGCTGAGCGGAGTGGCTCACAGGCGTGAAAGGTCACTTAATCAATGGCGCGCAATTTGACAAATCCCCGCCGCCACTCTTATCGTCCTCGTGGGCATTTTGAAGCAGCGCGAGGAGCAGACGCCGATAAATGCCTTAATCTCGGAACCAAGCAGGTTGGGCATGCGGAGAGCTGGTGGAAAAAGGAGGCCTGACCTACAAGGTGCGCATGCTGTCCTTCCCTTCTCCTCATCACATGTTCAAACCGCCTTAGTCTTGCTTCTTGTACTTTCTTTGAACTCAAGTTACTTTCACTGAAGCTCCTGATGTATTGATTTCTTATTCTGTCTTTCTCTCGTCACCCTGGACATCCATCTCAACATTTTCATTTGCATAACATCAAGCTTCTTTGCTTCTACAGTGGTGCCTTTAGAAACGAGACCCGATTTAGAATTTTTCAAGATACCAGCCGTCGTTCGGCCGATTATTATTATTATTATTTGCTTTTGATTTGCGAATAAAAATTCAAGATACAAACGATCTAGCGCTTGTATCTTGTAGCGCTAGATGGTGGTAGTGAACGCAACTCAGCTCCCTGTTTGGCACATAACAAAACAGCCTTCAAAAAAGAAGCTTCAAGCTGTTTATTGCCACTCCCACTTGAAGTTGACTGTCAAACTAAACATCGATGTTGTAGTGTTATAATCCTGTATAGGATGGATTTTGTTTTTTACACAAAATGTTCAACAACACACGAGCAGAGACAATCAGAGAATACTCCGAGGCATATATTCCTTATCCTCTGAAAAATGACCAATATTACGGAAGCTTACTGAGCAATTGTGGCCGGCTCTGTTGATTAGATTTGTATGTATATATATATATATATATATATATATATATACATGTTTTTATCAATCTGCCACCAGGTGGCTAGGGTGCACAAACCAGAAGGAGCAGCACAATGTCCATTAAAATTAAAGAAAAAAAATTTGCAAGAACTGATTATTTTTAATTTTGTCATTCTTATATATATATATATATATATATATATATATATATATATATATATATATATATATATATATATATATTTTTTTACAAAGTACAATACTATAGAGAGGTAGTTACATTTTTGGGGGGTGGCTGGAATGGATTAATGGAATTTGAATTCATTTCATTGGAGAAAGATGATTTTAGATAAGCATGTTTTGAGTCCCGAGTGTGATCACGGAATGTATTAACCTTGTATCGCTTACTTTTTTATTTTATTTGGACACTTCTGACCAGAGGTGGGTAGCCAAATATTGTACTCAAGTAAGAGTACTGTTACTTGACAATAATGTGACTACTTGAGTAAGAGTAAAAAGTACACAGTGAAAAAACTGTTCGAGTACTGAGTAAATGGTGATTTTATTTTAATCAACAAAATAAACGTGAAAAAAATACACTGTGAATGTGCAAATTCTGATATTGCTTGTGTGTGTGTGTGTGTGTGTGCGTGCGTGTGTGTGTGTGTGTTGGTGCGTGTGTACACTGTGAGTGAGATTTACACGTACCCCAAGAGATGCGTGTTTTACAGTTACTTGTGATAAAATAGGGCTAATGTGGCCTAATATGCACAGCCAAAACGACAACATACCATCTGCAATTTACGGCAAGGTGTTTTCTCAAGTTAGAAGTGGGCTGAAATCACCACATTTGGGCAGACAGTGCCAGACAAAATACTACAGTACATGAAAGCTGTTGTTTTTCCATCCATCAATTTTTCGTATTGCTTATCCTCTTTGTCTAAATGTAAACACGAGTAGTGCCCCGTTGCCTTCAATGGTAATGATAACCTTCCCGACATGGTCGCCACATAGGCACATCAATTAGCAGGGCTGGCTTATGTAGTGTAATACCTGTACCTGGGAAGACCAATAGAAGATGATGTGTGCAGTCATGTGACTTAATTCTGTCGTTTGATTGGTGAAACTCGACTTAATCGTCATAAGTGTCAAATTGGATTGGAGCAAACAGCGTAGTGAACAGATAGGTCGCGCACGAAATCGTTGATTAATAAGCAATAATTGATAAATAAAAGTAGCGAGCTGCATTTTGATCGTTGTAACAGTGTGAAGGTACCATTTCTTCTTAACATAAATACTCAAGTAAAAGTCAAAAGTATGCAGTATTAAAACTACTTTGACAAGTACAATTTATCCAACATACTACTTGAGTAAATGTAACAGAGTAAATGTAGCGCGTTACTACCCACCTCTGCTCCCGATTCCGTCCTACACTTGTTGCATCCACATTGCATACGTTGGTTAACTTGCTTCTATCTTCCCCCTGTTTCATCTCCCATCGAACTAAGATTGTGTACGTGCATGTACCTTTAAGAGGCGAGGCCTGATGGGGTGGTGTGTGATGTAGGCAAGTCTGTGTGTGAGTGTCTGAGTGTGTGCTGTGGCTGACAGTAGCTTTTACCCCAGTATGCTCAGTGTTTACATAATCACGATTCTGTACTTGTGAATTTACCTATTTGCCAAAACAATTTATTTGCAGATTTTTTGTTTAGTCCTGTTACTCACTGAAAAACCTGCCTATTCACTGTTTTGTGGCCTTTTAAATGCCCTTAGATGCCACAAGATGGCACTAAAAACCCTGGCTTGGTGCCAAGTAACGATGTCGAAGTGCCACATCTCGACTGAGAGACTTATAAACATAAGCGGTGTGCGTCAATTACTCGCAGCTCAGTCCCTATTCATAAGGGGATTAGGTAGGAATTAGTGCAAGGATTACTAAGCATTAGTGCAAATTTCCCCATTGTGGGGATAATAAAGCTTATCCTATTTTACTTTACGTACTTTTGTACTGTTGTCATTCACTGATACAATAATCATTCTAAAGTAAGTAAACACCTGCTTAAAAAAAATGCTTCAGAAATAAAAGGGTAGTAACTGTAGTCACATCAGTTTGTGTTCACCCACTGTCATTAGAGTTCTTGTAATTGCTGAGCCCATTTGAACTCTGTTGCGAACCAAAACAGCAGTACCTACTGAGGCATGTTAACAGTCTCTCAGATTAATTCGTGTGGAGTATGACAACGCTTTCAGTTTCAGGTAATATTGCATTTACAATTTAAAAATGGGTTCCTACGAATAAAGCCCTTGCTAAAAATAGACAACTTTCATAACTTTACAACAAACTGCTGCTTCAAACCAAAACGGCCGACTTCCAGTTCCAAATTTTTTGTGTGCGTCCTGTCACGATAGACACCTCCGCCGAATTTCATGTTGATCGGTGAAACTGGGATCAGGTCAATTTTTTTCCAAACCTTCTCGGGGGCGCTACCGCTATTACAACCAACAAGCTTGTACCTGGAAGAAAACAAAAGGCGCGAGAGGTTTGGAAGCATCGCACGATTTTGGCAACGCGCTGCTGAGAGCGGCCAAGAAGAAAATTAGCTTTTTTCCTCTCTCCCTCACACCACCAGATTGGCCCCCTTTCTTTGTTCCGTTTTGAGCGTACTCTTACAAATAACTCGACACAAATATGTGTGGCCACGAGGCCACTCACTGTTCAGTATATCTTTGTGATCACGAGGCATCTGTGTTTTAGTATAAGTGTAGCAGTACTGTTTACACTTGGTGAAGGAGCATGTGGCTTATTAGCCAATGTCATTTTGAATACCCTGTTCACTGTAAATGTACCTAATTTGTGATCACAAGGCGACTCATGTTTAGTATCAATGTGACAGCAGTCTTTAGCCTTGATGAAGCAGCATGTGGCTCATTAGCCAAGTTCTTTTAGAAAACGCTGTTCGGAGTAACTGTACACAATGTACGCTTTAGATCACAAGGCGACTCCTGTTTAGTTCAGTGCTGTTTTGTATTCGTATGACAGCATATTTTTACACTTGGTGAAGCGGTATGTGGCTTTGTTTTATGATGATAAGACTATGTTTTATTATTGTGGTTGTTCAGTAGCCTGCAATGGTGCAGCAGGGCAATGCCTCATGACGTTTTTATCAAGGTAAAGGGACAAATTTGGAAACAGCTCCTTGTATTGGATCTCTTTAGATTGTGTAGGTGTACTTAATTGGATTGAAACACCCAATGGGTCAAATAAGTCTGGACAAATCCAGTTAAAGTTGGGCATGGAAGTAGGAGGAGAGCCAAGTACCACAGATGAAGGGTGGGTACAAGACAATGTATAAGAGTGATATATGAGGGGAGGAGTGGGAGGGAGGGAAGGAGCACCTTACCAGAAAAGAGTCGACTTCTCCCCGATCAGTCATTAATCCGATTTAAGAGCAATTAAGGTGAGACTGATTCTTTACTCAGCGGAGAAAGTTACGGATGACGAGGACTGGAAGGGAGAGGGCGGCCAAGCTGGGAAGGAGGAGGACAAATACAATACGTGTCCGTAAAAAACAAGAAAAACTATGCAAAGTACTTCAGGTTTGATCCATGTCGAACCCCACAAAAGTGTCCAGTTAAGGTCTGTACTTTATACAGTGATCCTCGTTCATCACGGCAGTCACATTCCAGACCCACTAATTGGTCAAAATTCGCAATATAGAGAGACCGTATAAAAAAAAGCAGTTTTTTTTTTATATATTTTTTTTAAATAGTTTAAGCCTCAAAATATCCCCTGCCCCACTGTTATTAAAATATTTTACCTTATTAAGACACTTTTAAAAACATTGTAAATGTGTTTGAACAAAAATTTTTTTAATTGCAAACATAAAATGTATAGAAAATAATGTACATATTTGAGCGTCTGTATACATGCATGGGCCTTTAAGAGGTGGGGCCTGCAGCGTGTCACTTCAACGAGTCTGTGTGTGAGTGTCTGGGCGTGAGCTGTGACCAACAGCAGCGTTTTTTTGCTTGAGTGACTTTGTTTGACAGTTTTACCGGCGTTTAACAAACTGTGGCTCTTCTTTCCAACAAGCAAGAGCATTACATTAAGTAAATACAGCAATCCCTCGTTTATGACAGGTGTTACGTTCCGGACCACGCTTGCAATAGGTGAAATCCGTTAAGTAGAAACCACATATTATTTGGATTATTTGTACATATTTTAAAGCTGTATGAACCTCCCCAGATACTTATCAATGTTCCTCACACTCCTATTAACCTCTCCCAACACTTTCTATAATCTTAAACATTTTAAATTCTTGCACAGCATTACTGTACACTATGTATATTTTATTCCTTGTAATATGGTTGAAAGTTTTTGTTGTTGTTGTTTTTCCAAGTTTTAATATTTTAGGGTATGACGCATTTATTTTATCGTAAAGATTAGTATACACTAAAAATCCTGCAATATGGTGAATTATGCATATATGAAAAAAATCTGCAGTTCACTTAATCTGCAAAAGGTGAACCGCGATATAGCGAGGTAACAGTTTATATACTGTAAAAACTACTGTAAGAAAAACAACAACAACAACAACAACTATCAATTAATACAAAAAACCCACAATATAGCGGGAGTTTGAACGATGAACTGTGCGGGGGAACGCTGTACTTGTATGATAGTTAAGAATGTTAAAATGAAGGTTAAAGCGTGCTAGAAAGGGAGGAAAAAGACAACAAGTGAAGGACAAAGTGGACTTTGGAATGAAAACAATCTTCTGCGCTCCCATGTTCCAGATGTGTATCGCCCATTGTGTCGACACGGGGGTCCTTCCGCTGCCGTAGCGGCGCTGTGTCTATTGGGAGATGGTGCGTGGTGATAGCCGGGCACCCGTCTGACACGGACACAACGGTACATAAATCAAACGCACACGTAAGTGCGCTCCTTGCGTTTATCTGGCACCCGTGATAACAGCCGACTCTGCATAGACTCACCGAGGTGCCGCCGTGCCTTGTTAAGAGGGAGAGTAATGTTGTGTCTTCACCATTGTTAAGGCCCTGCTTTGCTTAGAGGAACTCGATGGTTATTCTCTCGGACCAAACTAAAATAGTACGATGCAAATACAGTCTGCATGTACGTATTGAAAAGTTGCCTCTCGTGAGAGTTGAATAGCCCAAAAAGTAATTTGTGGAAATCTAACGTTTTTGCGTACTTCTAAAAAAATGGATTAATTCTTCTAATGTATACAGTAGATATATGTCGTAACTGTGACTGCTTTGAAATTGTAGAAATTGTGATGGAGCCTAACTTGAGTTATGAGTTGAATTCATCCGTTACCAAGCCTGCAGAGGTATGGACTCGGGTCACATAACTTGGGCTCGAGTCATGAATTTGATGACCTTAGACTCGACTTGACAATATGTTAAAAGACTTGCAACTCGACTTGGACTTGAACAGCAATGATTCGTGACTTCACTTGGACTTGAACCCATTGACTTGAAAAAAGCACTGAGAAACCATCACTTCTGTTTCTATAGCTATATATGCAACCTACTGTTTTACGACAGGAATTTTTGATAAGTGACAACATAATGCTGAAGGTCTTAATAATTACTTATTAGGTCGAAGTGTCCCACACCATTATTGACTAATGTGTAGTTAGTTATTATTAACTTTTAACCGTTAACGCCATGTTGGGCACGCTCTGGTAGAGGAATCAGAATCATCTTTATTTTGCCAAGTATGTCCAAAAAACACACAAGGAATTTGTCTCCGGAGACAAAATATCTTGTCAATTGACAGAGAACACCTTTGATGCAGAAAGACAATGAGAAAAACAGTCACTGAGCAATAAAGGGTTGCTCGTTATCTGGTCAATTGTTTGTTTTTAGTTTATTTTATTTTTATATTTTCGACAATTGTGCAAACAGATGCAGAGTCCTCTAGCACTTAGAGCAGTTTGAATGACTAATATAGCAATCGTCCCGTGCAATGACCATTGTGCAAAGGGCGCCCGAGACTTCAGGGAGTGTATGCAGTTTAAAGTGACTAGTAGCGCGATAATCTGGGACAATGTTGATTGTGCAGATGTTGCAGATACTCCTCAGTCAGTGTGCAAATGGAGCAGATGCTACTCTGGCATGAGTGGCCAGTATTGGTCAACAACAGATATGCAAATAGTGCAGCGTGGCGAGACTACTACAGTGAGTGCACGGGTCATGTTTAATTGGCCCCACAGAAATGTGACGACAAACTCAAGACAAAAAAAAAAAAAAAACATTGACCAAGAGGTCATTCTATTCACACACTACCTAAAGTAATGTACCACATAAATCAACAATAAATGTGACAGCTAAATAAGGTATACGTTCCAAGAACCACCGTTAACATACACAGAAACTAAAGCTAGCATCTATTTGACATGAAATTACGTAATATTTTTCCTTTGTGCCCCCAAGTGTTCCTTCCGACTGAGATAATACAGTTGGATAAAATGGTACCTTTATAACAAGATGAGAAACCATCCATCCATCCATTGTCAACACCACATATCCCGGTTAGGGGCGCTGGAGCCCATCCCAGCTGATTTCGGGCGAAAGGTGGACTACACCCTGAACTGGTCCCCAGTCAGTCGCAGGGCACGTATAGACACGGACAACCATTCACACTCACATTCACACTGTCACTGAGTGGGAACAGAATCCACGCTGCCCGCACCAAAGTCAGGTGAGTGTAGCACTACACCATCAGTGCCCAAGATGACAAGCCTCTTTTTTAAATGAATGCCTTATGTTTTTGATACTCCCAAGAAATGCCAAGTTTAAACTAAAATCTATTTATATTTGTTTGAAATTGCCTCACTAGAAATGTTTGTAGACAAGAAAATGCACTTTCCTGCTATATGCACAATATGAATTGAATAAGAATACTGTTGATTATCTAAAAGAGGAAACCAATTGGTTGTTCATTATTAAGTGAAATGTCTCATTTTCTCTTGTGTATTCATAATTGCTCTTTCACCGAGCACAAATATATTTTATCCTTGATACTTGAGTATTCCGATAGAATTGTCAGTAGAATACTCGATGACTAATTGAAGCACTACTGGATGCAAATTGTTATTTGTGACAGGTCTGTTTCATGTCACTTCAGAAATAAGGAGAGTAAAAGTAAGTAATACCATATCATTTTCATAGAAGAACTGAAAACGTACTATCAATCGGTTTTGAAGGGGCAATAAACTAAGCACCCCCCTTGACGATTGGCTTTGAAGGTGCAAACATTTTGATCAGCCCTCTAGTTTTCTTAGAAAGGTTCAATGCACTTGTTTATCAAATTTGTTTTGATAAATAAATATGGATTTGAAAATATATTAAATATAAAAATGCTGTGTAATATATACATATTAATTGCATATAAATATATATATATATTAGCTGTAAAATATATGTCACTGACTTTGGTGCAGGCAGCGTGGGTTCAGTTCCCAGTCAGTGACGGTGTGAATGTGAGTGCGAATGGTTGTCCGTGTCTATATGTGCCCTGCGACTGACTGGCGACCAGTTCAGGGTGTTGTCCGTCTTTGGCCCGAAGTCAGCTGGGATAGGCTCCAGCGTCCCGCGACCCGAACCAGGATAAGCGGTGTTGAAAATGGATGGATGGATGTAAAATATATTTTTATTTTGTTGGTAAAATGACTCAAAAGGACTCGAAACTCAAAGTGTAGGGCCTGTGACTTGACTCAGGACTTGCATGTCTCAACTTTAGACTTGACTTGGGACTTGACTCAAGACTTGAGAATTACGTGTGACTTGCAAAGCAATGACTTGGTCCCACCTCTGGAAGCCTGTCACTCAATTTTCTCATATATTAAATCAAATTTTCCCTTTGAAATTCATTGAAATGCCGTTAATCCGTTCCAGACTGAGAGGCAGGCCTTCTCGTCCAACATCAGTGTGTAACCTCAAAGATGCGATGCTGGAAAAATTGGCATAAATTCCCATAAACACACTCCTACACCTTGTGGAAAGCCTCTCCAGAACAGTTTAAGAAGTTAGAATTGCAGGGGGGACTGATGTCAAATTAAACCCCAAGGATGAAGAATGGGATGTCACTTAAAATCATATCTGAGTCAAGGCAGGTGAGTGAATAATTTTGGCAAAATAGTGTAGTTCCTTAACACCAAGATGCAACAAGTACTACAAGTTGAAATGAAGCTCTTCAACTCACTTCAACATAGATCCTGGATCAGGATATCACAAGATGGTGACAAAGTAATGCGTTTATTATTTTGGCTTGAGTGCAAATACATTGAATAGGTGTTGGGTTCAAAAGAATTTCAGCAAATAGGTGACTTCACAAATGTATTTGTTTGATAGTCTGCAAGCTACTTCCCAGAAATGTACAAACAGGCAGTGCAGTATTATGGCTAGATTTCCATGGTTCAAGTGACACAATTTTGATTTTTTTTTTTTTTTTTTTGTCTTTTTGTTCTGAAGTGGTATAATTGGGATATGCATCACGGCAGCATTAAGAGTAAAAATATGCATGGAATTTAGAGTTAAATGACATTAATCAGCTCATACTTTAAAAAGTGTTCAGCGTCTCCCTCCCCTTTCAAGACGGGCTTTATATTTCCGTCTAGTTCAGTGATTTCCAACCTTTATGGAGCCAATGTACATATTTTACAACTGAAAAATCTCACAGCACACCAACAGACAAAAATGCCACAAAAAGTGGATGCAGTAAGTATTGTATGTACCTCCTGCCATCTAATAGAAGAGCAATCATTTGTTCTGTCTGTCACTATGCCTCAAAGGCATAAATAGATGAACAAAGATACATTATTTCTTTTTCAATTATGTGAAATTTTATAATTTCCCACGGCACACCTGAAGAGCGCTCACAGCACACGAATGTGCCCCGGCACACTGGTTGAAAATCACTGGTCTAGTTGAGTAGTCGTCATCTCAGATTGAGAGGCCATTTGGCTGCTGTTGACAGGAGGCAGCGGCTATTGACAAAGCCCCGCCGCGGAGGCGTGTCTCTGGGCCCCCGTGTCCAAAGCGTTTGTGGCGTTTAATACACTGAAGCGGCGGCTCCTCGCGGCCCCTCTCCCCGCGCGCGACTGCCACAGGGATCAATATGCACTGAGTTAGTGAGAAATGGACCATCTGATGCACACTCAAGAGGAGGAGGAGGAGGAGGAGGAGGTGGAGGAGCTGGGAGGGGGGTGATGAGGGAGTGACAGAAACAGCGGGGAGCGATGGGGAAAGATTTAAAAAGAAGAAAAGAGACGAAGAGAGTGATTAAAAGATGGTGTGGTGGGGAGAGATATTCAGCGGAAGAAGAGGAAGCAGAAAGAGGTGGATGGACGAAAGAGAGAAAAGAGAAGGGGGTCACACAGAGATGAGGAGGAACAGAGGGAAGGGAGGTAAAATTTCCATCAGGTTTTCAATTGGGGCGGATCAATAGTGTATTAGAGCTCACCTTGACCCCATCTCTCTCTCTCTCTCTTTCTCTTTCTCTTTCTCTCTCTCTCTCTCTCTCTCGCTCTCTCTCTCTCTCTCTCTCTCTCTCTCTCTCTCTCTCTCTCTGCACTCACCCCTCCTTCTACCCGGCCCCTGTACACGGGCCAGACTAGTCTGCCTCGCAGCAGGGGATGGTGAGGCGGGGGGATGCATTACGGACTCTCTTTCTTGGAGTAAAGTGGCAGAAAATGGCACAATGAGAGCAAGGGTTGGATGCAAAGAAAGAGAAGAAGTGGCTCAGAAAGCAAGTTGTGAGAGTGAGCGCGTGATTGTCGTCACGTCTGGGCTTTTACACTGAGAACCCGCATCATCTGGCTTTGCTTTTCACACAGAACCCAGCGCAGATGTTGTGTGATTCCCAGACGTGGGGAGAGTAGCCACAAATTGCACTCAAGTAAGAGTACCGTTACTTTAGAATAATATGACACAAGTCAGAGAAAAATTGTAGCCCTCCAAATAATTACTTGAGAAAGTAAGTATTCCATATTCAGATAATCAGATTACTTCAACACCACTTGTCGGACAGTGACGATATCTTTAAACACAACAGGGCGGTAGAAATGAATGTTTAGGGTGTAACATTTGACATCTTTCTCCCTCCATTCCCTTATTACACAGGTTCCGTGCCGCCTCTCATTCTGCCTCCGAAAGCGGAATATTGGCGGAACTATTTATACAAAACCATGTATGAAAAAAATCACAAATTATAGCTTTTATTTAATCATACCAGCCCGACCCCAAAAGGTGAAACTTTTACAAAAGAACAATTTTACGTTGAATTCATCGTAAAAATACCCAAAGGAAGTTTTTTTTTTTTTTTTTTTTTTTTTTTTTTTTTTTTAATATACACCATTTGTGTGCATTAAGTACAAGCTAAAAAAAACTGTACAGTGAACCCCTGTTTAATGTACTGTATTACAGTATTCTGTAGTTTTACCCCACACACAGACACACACTTTAAACGCATTGTAAACGTATTTGAAAACCAAGAAAATTGCAACCATAAAACGTATAGAAAATACTGTACATATCTGATGCAGTGGCTTTTGATGTCGGCAAGTCTGCGTGAGTGTCTGCGTGTGAGCTGTGGCTAACAGCAGCCTCTGCATGAGTGGGCTCACTGTATTTGACTGTTCTCCCACAATTCAATAAACAGCTGAAAAAGCCATTGGCAACTGTAGCACTCCTTTCTAATTATGAGTGCCCCAACTTACGCATTTTTGTCTGAAGTTTTTATTTTTCAGATACGCAGCCTCTCGAGTGAGGTGAAAAAAAACGTCGCTAATGCAATATTGAACCGTACATTACACTTAATAACAGACTATTTATTTCCTCTTTTTTTACCATGTTCTTTTATTTCTTATACTGTATTTTATAATACAGTGCTATTTTTCTTTGTGAAAAATGTAACGTAACATTCATTTTCTGACTGATTTCTGTTCATACAGCGGCGACGTAAGCCGATCTGTACGTAAGTCCAAGCGCGTCGTCGTCTATCACAGACCTATGCAAACGCTGTAGTGAAAGTCATAATTACAGGAAATACTTGTATTACTAACTAGCTCATTGTCTGCCATTCATAACCATGAAACATCGTAGGTCAGGACCAAAATAAGAGCAGGACCACTTGTACCGAGGACCAAAAACACAACAAAAAGGTATTCCAGTTTTTATCCAACTGTTTTGTTAACATACCCTGTACTGAGTGGCTGGTAACCAATTATTAAACATAGGACAAATAGAAGTGCAAATCGTCAGTTGGTGAGTTTGACATAACCATTTCCGCCACACCTTTTAGGGGCCTGAGAAGGAGTGGATCCAAGTTTTTGCAATTTGACTCACTATGGCGACAGTCCTCCTACAATCAAAATGTCTCCGTCCGTCCAGTCATAACGTCGTACTCAACCAGGAAGTATCCTGCTAACTAACCGACGGCCAAACCAATACAAATACGCCACAAATTGGAGAATGTTGTTAGCCGTTCGATCTTGACATTCTTACTTCAGACTTTTTGTTGTTTATTTCGGCATTGGTTTATCCCTCTTTGCCTGCATTTTATTTGACACCCAACTTTGTCGTTATAGATCCTTTAAACCTCCATTTTGTGGCTTACATTTCCGAGTGTTGCTATTTCTCTTGAGAGGCAGAGTTGTATGCATCCATTTTCAATAGCGGTTATCCTCATTAGTCGGGGGAGAGCTGGGAGCCTATCCCAGCTGACTTCCCCTATCCCAGCTGGAGCAAGAGCCAGGGTACACCCTGGGCTGGTCGCCAGTCAGTCGCAGGGCACATATGGACAAGCAGCCATTTACACCAATGGAGAATTTAGAGTGAGTGCATTTCCATGCTGGTTTTGCAATGTGGGAAGAAGCTGGAGAAAACCCACGCAAGCACGGGGACAACATGGAAACGCCCACACAGGAAGACCGTAACCGAGATTCAAACGCAGAACCTCAGAACTGTGAAGCGGACGTGCTAATCACAAGACTACCGAGTTGCCAGATTCGCAGTTTTACAGAGCAATTTTATAGGAAAGCAAACACACTGAAAGGTAACTATAACGTTTTACGAACAAAGTGCTTCGCTGAATGGCTTGACGTCTTCTAATAAAGCCTTTGTTTAAAAAAAAAAAAAAAACTTAAATAACTTAAAAGCGTCTTGAAACGTTAAGTACTGCCGAGTGTTCCAAAATCGTGGCTTGGGAAAGCTTAAGTGCGCGACACATTGTCAAAAAGCTGCAACGTATCACGCTGTCACTTTCTATTGATTTCCCTCTACCAAATGTTCTGCTTCTTTTTTGTTGCGGGACTTCATTTGAACACACACACACAGACATACACACGCACACAAGCATACAAACACACAGAGAAGGCCGGTAGGACACCCTTCATCATGGGAGGACAGCATGACATGAAGGCTTGAGGGGACAGGAACGGGGAGGCGGTGGGCACTGAAAAAGGAGAGGGTGGGGTTGAATAAAAAATTGATCCATGAATTTAGCATTTAGACACAGTTTACAAAGCGATATAGAGGCGAGCAGAGGGGCCACACCGTGGGTTGAGGAGGTCGGGAGGGGGGAAGGACACTTAACTTTACAATAGGTCGACCCAGGAAAAGAACGGAATTCCCAGATTCTCCATCCATCTTTTTAGTGTGTGATTTAGCTGTTTAGACAGCGGCTTGTTTGTAGACCATCCTCATCCCCTTCCTCACATTTCCTAATGCTGTTCCTGTTGTCACCCTGCATCCACACTCCAGTGCACAAATGCATGCGCACCCTATTCCCCTCTCATACACACACACACACACACACACACACGGACACAAACTCAGTCCCACTCTTGCTGAGGGGGAGAAAAGGCAAGAAAAAAAGACAAATCGATCGGCGGGGATAGCGGTGCGCGTCGGAGGATCGTATCTTGTCAAAATAATATATTACCCTCATCCCCGCCTGATCGATGCGGTGGATTAGGGACGGAGGGCTCCTCTCTCCATCTCCCCCTCCCTCGGTCCCTCCCCCCCTTTCCCCTGCTTGCTGCAGTTTAATATTTACCTCCGTGAAAGAGCGGCGGCGACGGCTCTCAACCCTAATTGATTCCGACACATGGGGCTCTGTGCTCAGGCTGCGGATAACAGAGGGAGGGAATGCAAAAGGGTGGAAGGCAAAGAGAGGGAAATAAAGAAGGGGACAGGTGGGAAACATTAAGGTCGGACAAAAGAGGAGGAACAAGCAACGTGTTGATTTAGGAGGCACAATAAAATAAAATAAACAAAGCGGGGTACACACATACCAACAATGGGAATCGGACACATTTGAGCATTTCCCCCACTTCCGATCAAAGTCAACAAAATTCTGATTATCACACGTCTCTGAAACATCTTGAGAGATCATCCTGTGGTCTGCGGTGTGTTAAGAGTAATTTTTCTTCCCCGATCTGCTCAGAAAAGACTTGGGGCAGACCATGGTGAAAGTGGGTTACACACGTATCGATAATCGGTGAAAATTGAGTATTTTTCTTCCCTTTTGATCAAAGTCAACAAAGGCCAGATTATCGGATGCCTCTATAGAGTATTCTCAGCACTTAACCAGTGGAGTGGTGTGTGTTTACAGTGATTTTATTTTATTTTTTCTTCATGATGATAACCGTAAAGGTTAAAGCTTTTCAATTCTTACGTTGGCAAATCTTTATTTATGCGGAACGATGGCCATTTAGCTGTGTAGAGTTTGCATGTTCTCCCCGTGCCTGCGTGGGTTTTCTCCGGGTACTCCGGTTTCCTCCCACATCCCAAAAACATGTGTGGTAGGTTGATTGAAGACTCTAACTTGTCCCGTAAGTGTGGATGTGTGTGCAAATGGTTGTTTGTTTATATGTTCCCTGTAATTGGCTGGCGACCAGTTCAGGGTGTACCCCGCCTCTCGCCCAAAGATTGCTGGGATAGGCTCCAGCATCCCCGCGACCCTAGTGAGGAAAATCGGTACTTAAAATGGATGGATGGAGTTGCTTGCAGAAATTTAAGTTATGAGTGCTAGATGGTGGGAGTGAACTTAAATAAAAGCAGCAGTTTCAGAAAAATAACAATTCTTCAAAAAAAAACGATGCTTCAAGCTGTTTATTGACACTCCAAGTTGAAGATTAAAGAAATTTAAGAAATAAAACTGAAAATTACACATGTATATAACCAAACACATCCCTTCGTCTGATGAAAATCCGCTATCTTAATGCTAACACACACTGCAAAATGCCGGACACATCTCTTCCTCTCTTTCATCATCAAATCAATGTGGATACAATACTGTCGAGTGCTGTTTGACTGATTAAAAAAACAAGTTACAAAATTTTGGGTTGGTGTTTTATGACCGTCTTGAACAAATTATTTCCATTCATTTCAATGGAGAAAAACGATTTGTAATACGTTGTAAATTACAAGCGGGGTTGGGAACAAATTAAACAAGTAAGTCCAGGCACCACTGTAAGTGAAACAAATAGAGTATCTTATGTATCACAGAGACAAAAATGCAATAAAATGGCTAATAGGAAAGTAATTGCTATTTTTACAGATGAGTTGTGGCGACATACACGCCAGCGGCCTGAAACTTATAATAATATTGACTGGTTCATATATATATATATATATATATATAGTGTTTGAAGTGTTTATTTATAGATATTTAGGGTTAAAACTACTAATATGGGCAATTGTAAAAATGTGTAGGGGCTGTCCATTCTTTGCAAATGTGTCGTCAACTGGTCCATTTGCAGGACTTCACTCTTAAAGCGCTTAACCTTTGGTACATTTTCCTATTAAATTCTCGTGAGATTATGTGACATCACAGGATATGCGGTGGAAATGGTGGGATACAGGCGGTCGGGAATGAATCAGGACGAATGAGGGAAGCAGGCGGAAATGGGACGGCACTCGGAGCACTGGTAGGGGAACGGGGGGATTGGTGGGAGTGTGAGGGGCCGAGAGCAAATGAGGGGGGATTAAGAGAGCGACAAGAAGATGGATGGAAACGAGCGAGAGGAACATGACAGGTGCGATGTAGAGCGCCAATAAAAGGCGGGAGACGGCCAGGAAGAAATAGGGGCATGATGGAAAAAAGAGTGCGGCACCAAGGTGACAGAATGATATCAGGCGGATGGAAAAGACGAGGCGGCGGGGGCGGACGGGGTCCGTATTTTCCCTTGAAGGAACTGGCCTGTCAGGCTGTTCCGCCTGCACAGAGCACCTCTATAAAACACAGAGAGCAGGCAAAGTGCGTGTGGCAAGGTGACTTATGTGTATATCTTACATTTGTCAATATTTCTTTCTGTCTGTATGCTGCCTTCTTCCCCAAAACATTCCAACATTTGCCCCTGGTTCCTGTCCTTCATGAGCTTGCGCATGTATGGGCCTCTGCGAGTCTTCATTACGAGACCTCACGCCCATTAACATCCCTGACAGAGAGAGCCAACAGGAATATTCAGTACAGCCACGGGGGTTTTGCATCTATCGCACCTTTTGAATCCCGTGTGCACACTCTTTGCCCCGCTACAGGGAGCACCGTGTGGTGGACTGATTTATTCATGCCATCCCAGCGAGGATTGAGCCTCCTCTTCCTCATTTGGCGTGGCAGTGAGCGCAGGCCTGTCTCCATCAAGGTGGAGAGGTGCTGTAGACAGAGGGCACCTATATAGATACACCCCCTGGTCAATATCGCTCACAAATGACCCTTCTCTTCTTTTCATGTAAATTCATAAAGAGAACAAGCGTCAACTTCACTGAAGTGCTTCTGGCATCTTGCATTGTGGTTGAAGGGCTTACTTTCATGTGGCTTTCATCTACTTACTGTACAGGGCAGCTGGAACCACATCAGTCAGTATAGTAGAATTTCCAGAGTACAACAATTTGGAGTTCTGCCAAAATGTACTGTAAAAAGATGCCTCAAAACTCAGACAAAACTTGAAGTTAAATTCCCTTAATCAGTACATACAGACACTTACTGTCCAGGGCAGCTGGAACCACATCAGTCATCCATCCATCCATTTTCTGAGCCGCTTCTCCTCACTAGGGTCGCGGGCGTGCTGGAGCCTATCCCAGCTATCATTAGGCAGGAGGCGGGTTACACCCTGAAGTGGTTGCCAGCCAATCGCAGGTCACATACAAACAAACAACCATTCGCACTCACATTCACACCTACGGGCAATTTAGAGTCTTCAATTAACCTACCATGCATGTTTTTGCGATGTGGGAGGAAACCAGAGAAAACCCACGCACTCACGGGGAGAACATGCAAACTCCACACAGGCCGGGCCGGGGATTGAACCCCGGTCCTCAGAACTGTGAGGCAGACGCTCTAACCAGTCGCCCACCTCCACATCAGTCAGTATAGTAGAATTTCCAAAGTAGAATAATTTGGAGTTCTGCCAAAATGTACTGTAAAAATGTGCCTCAAAGGTCAAGCAAAACATTCATTTTGTTAGTTAGTAGAGAAATACACTGTGCCAGACAGCTGGAACTTGCATCAGTCATGACAGTGCCTCCTCCAAAGTGGATCAAAAAACATGCGTTATCAGTCAAAAAGTGGAGTACAAATTTTTAAACAGTGCATTAAGGCACTTACTGTACAGGACAGCTCACTACAATAGCTCCTTCGAAGTGGTACAATTTGGAGTTTGACCAAAATGTTCTGTGAAAATATTCCTCAAAAGTGAAACCAAACCTGAGTTCAATTTTTTTAACAGTAGGCTACAAGCTGCCACTTCCTGTGAAGTGTAGCTGAAACCTCATCAGTCACTACAGTAGATTGGGTGGAAAAACAAGCAATTGTGAAGAGATCGGCCTTCCTGTGTGGCGTTTTCATGTTATCCTGGGCTTCCTCACACATTCCAAAAACATGGTTACGTTCATTAAAGGCTATGAACTGTCCATAGGTGTGAGTGTGAATCGTAGTTTGTCTATTTGCGCCCTGAGATTGGCTGGCGACCAGTCCAGGGTGTACCCTCTCACTACTTGGCTACAACCAACAGAGATTCACTCGCTACTAGTTTGCCCTCACAAACATGATCTATTGCTCCACTGCGAGGGACGACATCATCAGTCGCCGGGGAAATGTGCAAAGTCGCACTGGCGCGAAACTGAACATTCCCAAATCCATCTCCATGACTTCCGCCATCTCTGTCTCATTGTTTCACTCCCACTCCTTCTCTGCCCTCTCTGTTCTTTATTTACACCGTCTGCAGTGGCTCAGGGAGCGCTAACACGAGTGTCACTTGTCATTATTGCTCTAATTCAGTCATCCGTCATCGCACACACAGTGTATGCGCCGCATTATATGCAGCAGGTGTACTACGCACTGAGGTGGAGATTCGATTTGACACGCACACACCATCGTGTGTGTGTGTGTGTGTGTGTGTGTGTGTGTGTGTGTCTGTGTGTGTATATGAAAGAGCGTGAGGGAAGAGATTTAATTTTTGGCTGTTTTGTGTGCCATACAATATGAGCTAGTTGTTGTTTCAGTAGGAAAAATCCACGATCGGACATATTAGAGACTTAAAAGAGGTGGACACAGAACACACATTGATACTAAATAGAGAAAAAGAGGGTGGGCAATTTACAGAGTTTTTAAAACAACCTCCAAAGCCAAGACATTTGCAGGTCTTTAATGTGTTCAATGTAGAATTTGTTGTTTTTTGCACCTAAGACGGACAAACGTGCAATGAAACCTCATCTCGTCGAGGTTCGTGTTTCGCAAATTCACTGATTTAGTTTGCTAAGTTTAGGCTGCGAAGTTCATGGACGTTAGGGAGAGTGTTTGCCACATGTACAACCCCAATTCCAATGAAGTTGGGACATTGTGCTAAACATAAATAAAAACAGAATACAATGATTTGCAAATCATGCTCAACCTATATTTAATTGAATACAATACAAAGACAAGATATTTAATGTTCAAACTGATAAACTCTATTGCTTTTAGCAAATAATCATTAACTTAGAATTTTATGGCTGCAACACGTTCCAAAAAAGCTGGGACAGGGTCATGTTTACCACTGTGTTACATCACCTATTCTTTTAACAACATTCAAAAAACATTTGGGAACTGAGGACACTAATTGTTGAAGCTTTGTAGGTGGAATTCTTTCCCTTTCTTGCTTGATGTAGAGCTTCAGCTGTTCAACAGTCCGGGGTCTCCATTGTCGTATTATACGCTTCATAATGTGCTACACATTTTCAATGGGAGACAGGTCTGGACTGCAGGCAGGCCAGTCTCGTAGCCGCACTCTTTTACTACGAAGCCATGCTGTTGTAACATGCAGAATGTGGTTTGGCATTGTCTTGCTGAAATAAGCAGGGGCGTCCATAAAAAAGACATTGGTTGGATGGCCTCATATGTTTATCCAAAACCTGTATGCACCTTTCAGCATTAATGGCGCCTTCACAGATGTGTAAGTTACCCATGCCATTGGCACTAACACAGCCCCATAAAACCACAGATGCTGGCTTTTGAACTTTGCGTCCATAACAGTCCAGATGGTTCTTTTCCTCTTTGGCCCAGAGGACCCGATGTCCACAATTTCCAAAAACAATTTTAAATGTGGACTCGTAAGACCACAGAACACTTTTCCACTTTGTATCAGTCCATCTTAGATGAGCTCCGGCCCAGAGACGTCTGCGGCGTTTCTGGATGTTGTTGATAAATGGCTTTTGCTTTGCATAGTAAAGTTTCAAGTTGCACTTACGGATGTAGCGCCGAACTGTATTTACTGACATTGGTTTTCTGAAGTGTTCCTGAGCCCATGTGGTGATATCCTTTACACATTGATGTCGGGTTTTGATGCAGTGCCGCCTGAGGGATCGAAGGTCACGGGCATTCAATGTTGGTTTTCAGCCTTGCCGCTTACATGCAGTGATTTCTCCAGATTCTCTGAACCTTTTGATGATGATATGGACCGTAGATGATGAAATCCCTAAATTACTTGCAATTGTACGTTGAGGAACATTGTTCTTAAACTGTTCGACTATTTTCTCATGCACTTGTTCACAAAGAGGTGAACCTCGCCCCATCTTTGATTGTGAATGACTGAGCAATTCAGGGAAGTTCCTTTTATACCCAATCATGGCACCCACCTGTTCCCAGTTACCCTGTTCACCTGTGGGATGTTCCAAACAGGTGTTGGATGAGCATTCCTCAACTTTCTCAGTCTTTTTTGCTACCTGTCCTAGAATTTTTGGAACGTGTTGCAGCCATAAAATTCTAAGTCAATGATTATTTGCTAAAAACAATAAAGTTTATCAGTGTTAACATTAAATATCTTGTCTTTGTAGTGTATTCAATTAAATATTCATTGAACAGGATATGCAAATCATTGTATTCTGTTTTTATTTGTTTAACACAACATCCCAACTTCATTGGAATTGGGGTTGTACATGCACACTTACAGTTCCGGCAACAAGAACTGTTCCCACAAAGTTAGATACATAACATTTGTTTCAAAAAAGCAGAATGTGTCTGCAGGCCACGCAGCATTGCAAATGAGAATCTGTTCTCAATAGCCTTACTTGGATAAGTAAATGTTAAATAGAGCACTAAAATGTCTCCGCGAGATGAACAATTGATTTCACACTCTTAACCGATAATTGGGCTAATTTTGAGCCCACTAGTCAACACTTACAGGCTGAGCCATGGACTGTGTGATTGATTGTGTCGTGAATCGGAACGATAGCCAAATAAGCGATGCACACCAGTACCGACTAGTGTTACACCTAGGGCCGGTACCAGGACCGGACCGAAGTATTTTGACGTCAAAAATAGCAAGGTACCTTTTTTTGTACCGTTACTTAAAAAAACAGCAACAACATGCGCCAACGCTCCATTTAAAAGCCAGTACACAAAAAGCCGACTGTTAGCCAATAACTTCCTGTCTCCCGAAAAGTTAGTTATGAAAATGCCTTTAAATGTGGCTTGAGGGACGAGGGTTCTGTGGGTACATGCGACTCTGTGGGAGTCGACTAGTTCCTGCCTGCTGCAGACACGTTAGCGCGCGTTAGCATTGGCCACCGGGACGTAACCTCAGAGTCCGCAACTCAAGAGGCTATGTGAGCAAAGTCAGTGTTCTATGCAGTGTATTTTTCTGTGCTGTCAGGTCACTTGGCATTCGACGCACACGAGAGTCAGTGTTACCAGCAGGCGATCGATAGCATCGGGACGACTCACTGCGGGTGCGGACTGCATGCAAGCCAAGCTTGGAGCCCTCCAACACGGATACAGGCTACACTCGTCGTCCGAGACCACTGCGGTAATCAGGGAGTTCGGGGGGAAAAAAATCCTCCCGAATGCAAAAGGGTAACCACTTACTATCCAAGTGGAACCAGAAGGTCCACGTTTTGTGTCGTGGCTCCGTACACAATGAAAAACAGCACGGTTCGGCAACTGAGTGGGTGCAAATGTTTATAATGAGAGAAATCAAATGCAGTTTTGTTTTGTGTCATTTTACATTCCACTGCTTTTACTAATCTTTGAGATTTTTGCCGTGGTATCATTTCAGAACTGGTATCGAGGTACTTCATGCAGATATAGTTTCGAAGTCAGAATTTTGGTATTGTGACACCACTAATACCAACAATCGGGCCAAATTTGATCAATTCCCCTCCCAAAGTTGGCAAAGGCCCGATTGTTGGATGTCATTCAAAGATTATCCTGAGCTATTATCCTGTGGTGCGGGGTCGGTTAAGGGTGATTTTTGATCCCCGATTTGCTTCGAAAATGCTTGGGACCGACAATCGTAAATGTTGAACCAGTTTAATATTTGCGAAGGCAAATCCTTGTGCGTAGTCAGTTCCAGGTGTTGTCTTTTTTTCGGTATGATTGTGATTTAAGGTTCACGAGAGCTTCCCTTGGTCTGTCTATCACTGGCAATTTGTATGTAAGCGCTCACCTCTCTGGTCCCAGCGCGCCCTCTTGGATTTCATCAAGCTCTTAACCCCACCAGGCCTCAAATCCAGTTACCACTGTAAGTGTTTTAAAAAGTGCTTCGAATACCACCGCCTGTGTGTGCGACCACACTGGAGCACATCTAACTGAATTCACTTTTTTTATTACACCCTCTCTGCCATTTTGCCTTCGAAGAACATCTGTTTTATCAACTCTAAAAAGATTAGTCTGTGTCGGGTGGTAAACTTCACAGCCCTGGCCCTCTTTTCGAGTATTCATCATGTCCCGGCTCTGTTATGGATGTGATACTAATTCCGAAAAATATCATTCTTCTTCCCCTCTAATTCGGTATCAGTAATACAGAACAGTGACACATAAAAAAATGAACCAAGGTTGCTTCTGATACAACCTCCGAAGGAAGAAAATTGCGTGGCTGACTTGGCCCCGACATCCGGTGTATAGTGCGTTTGCAGGATTCCCCCGCTATTTGTAGCAGGGATCGTGGTCAACAGCAGCTCTTATGAGTGTTCTCATTTTGTATTTGTGTGTTTCACTGTCCCTTTCAATAAATGGCTGAAAGTGTATCAGTGATTTTTAATCTCATTGCCAACATGACAGTACCTTAATTGTTCCTCTTTTTTTCCCACTTTGCTCAAGTGGCAGCGCATTTGAAATTTGCTCGTACCTCCAATTTTGGTTCGCAACACACAGAAAAATATTGACCAAGCGACAGCTTGTAACTCTAAAAACTTGTTAGTTGGGCACTCATAAGTCAAGGTACACTTTTGGGACCGATCCGTGCCGTGAACAGCAAAATATGGGTGATGATTGTCGATAGATGACACAATATGGTGACAAAGCACTACTTTTGTCTAAATGAAGGTCCCCACCTACCGTAATTTCTCGTGTATATTGCGCACCCATGTATAATATGCACCCCCAAAGTTTACCTCAAAATTCTGGAAAACCCTTCTATGTATAATGCATTTTTTCAATGCATGATTTTGCTTCTACCCATATGATCAAAACATGAAATATGATCTGTATTTTGTTAGTTTTTTTTCAAATAATTATTCTGAAGCTAAGCACTTTATTTGAACACGTAATCCTTTTTTAAATGTACTTGCTTTTATTTTGGAATTCACAGCCCTACTTTTATTTCGTAAATTAGAAGACACTGTTGTGCTCATATGTTTGATTAGCCAGGCAGAATTTGTAAGATGGGTACAATTCTTTAAAGAAAACATGAAGGACCAGGTGAAACACATTGAATTTTATTTTAATGGGAATCAAATTAAACAGTCAAGCATTTCCAAAAAGCATTATCATTAAACAAAACATAACCATAAAGAAATTAATGATGGTTGTTGTTCAGTCATCAGTCATATTTAAAATAAATAAATAAATAAATAAAATTTCCCAAATTCTGCCAGGGTATGTAAACTTATGAGCACAACTGTACATATATGCAGTCATACGTACCTCTTGGAACGTACCTCTTTTTTTTATAACCACTAGGTGGCGGTGGCATTTTGGAATGAAAGTGTACAGCATTTTAATAACCACTAGATGGCGGCATACATTTATAAAAATGTGTGTATAAAATGTGAAAGTTTTTTTCCCATTTGCCCCTACAGGAAGTCCTCGATTTACGAACGAGTTCCGTTCCTACGCTGGCGACGTAACCCGAATTTCCGCCTAAGTCGGATTTCACCGTTAAAGTCGAAATTTACGTCAAAATACTTCTACCCGTAACAAAATACTTCTGTTACGGGTATTGGCCCACGTGATTGTGACAGCAAGCTCAGTGTGTGTGGGCGTGTGCGTCGAAATTTACGTCAAAATACTTCTGTTACGGGTATTGGCCCACGTGATTGTGACAGCAAGCTCAGTGTGTGTGGGCGTGTGCGTCAATGTGTGAGTGAGACAGAACTGCGCAGGTGTCATCCCTCGGGACTGTGAAGGAGGAAGGAGAGCGTGCAGGTGAAAGTGTGTAGAGTGGCAAGTGTAAGCATGGCGACCGGGGAATATTATTGTTGCCGCCACCCAGCACAGCTGTGCAACGAGAGAAGGGAGTTAACCCTGAGGAGGACAACCTCGGCCCTGGAGAAGGCGTCTCCCGACCACGGTCAGGTGACCGTAGCAGGAAAAGTTAACACTTTGTATAAAGAAACTAAAATACATTAAAATAAAAAAATAAGATGCTGTACTTACCATTACTGCTGAGAGTGTGAAAAAAGGAGGGCGAAAAAGGCAACGATACTCCCACCGCACAAACACAGACAAGCACTATCCACTAGCTAAGCAGAAACACTATGTTGTTGGGGACAAAATGGCAGACAAGCCACGGGAGTCGTAAAGTCGAAACGTCAAAGGTCGAGTACGTCGTAACTCGAGGACTTCCTGTATACCTATGTACAATGCGTACTATTGACTTTTGACAATTTTTGGAGGGGAAAACGCGCATTATACACGAGAAATTACGGTACTTCAACATACTTCCTGGCCACCACGAAGTCACAATATGGCGGCAAACCATTACTTCTGTCTAAATGCAGCCTTCAACTCACTTCAACATAGTTCCTTGGCATTAAGATGCCACAAGATTGCGCTAACGCAATATTTGTATTACTGTGTTTTTCAGCAAATAACAGAGAATAGGTTCCGCACAAGTCTGTGGATAGGCGAATCTGCAAATTGTGAATAAGAGGGGGAACACTATACAGAACAGCAACATGGGGAAAAAACAATTGCTTTCATGTAAAATGGACTTCTCATGCTCCCACAGAAAATGGAAAATTGCTGGGTTGACTTTCACCTATTCATATACCTATCCATCTTTTTCAAGCAGTTCAGGGGTCTTCTAATACTACTTCCAAAGGTGGGAATTTGCCGGGTCTATCACCATTATTCCCCATTTTGTGTGGGTCCCTTGACAGAAAAACACAGGCAAAATGGCAACTTTTTACAGGCAATGTAAAAGGGGGTTCTGACACTGCTGCCAAATATATTTTTGTCTCGACTTTGTAACCCCATTCCATGTCAGTTCTATTCATGCAATATGGAAAAAGACATAGAAATATCTGCTTTTACAGGTAGCTTCGGTCACTACCTCCAAAGGTTGTAATGTCGCTTTCGTCCCATCCATTTCATGTCTGTGCCGCTAATGCAGAACAGTAACATGGGCAAAAGGCAGACAAATCCAGTTTTGATGTAAAATGGACTTCATATACTACTTCCGAAGACAGAAAATTGGAGGGTCGTCTTTCTGACCTTTGTTGTTCCTATTTATGTACACTAAAGCACTTTAAAGTGTTTTTGCGGTTCTATTCCTCATAAAATTAAACACGTCTTTCTCGCAATACCAGACAATACTTTTGCATCTACTCTATTCCTTATAGTCTACTATAACCCTCATCCCCTGCATTAGTTTGGATAAACTATACTATAAATATAATATACTATATACATAAATATCATAAATGAACATTCTTAGCTTTGTAAAGCACATATTTTCCTGTTGATTAGATTGTGGAGGTTTACCTAATGAACTGTTTAGTGTGGGCTGGATCCATTCACTGACAGTTTTTTGCATTTACTGGAAAAAGAAGGAAAGTCGTAGGAATAAGATTGCGTTTTTGAATTTACTAGCATATGCCGGAGTGGCCAGAGAGCAGGGAGGCGACGTGCACTGAGCAACTCATGCCGAAGAAGAAGAAAAAAAAAGATGAGAGGTGTAGAGCCCGCAGCAGGAGAAGGATGATGATGAATGGATGGAGAGCATGAAAGCGTGCGCATCCACCTTGCCTTTGGGTGCGCGCTCCTGCTCCGAGGATGATGAAACGTTAATTAAAGTAAACGAGCTCGTCTCAACAAACCCCGGCATGTCACACTGAAAGAAGAAGAAGAAGAAGAAGAAGAAGAATGGGAAGCTAGGTGGATGGATGGATGGATGGATAGATTTCATTTGAACATTTGGAATGATCATGTAGTTTTATAAGGAAGGCTATGATTTTAGAATTCAGACAGTCACTGAAAGCAACACGTGATTTAGTCAATATTTTGCATGTATTAATATACATAATGTCATTTTATAGTGGAAACCAAGGGAAACATCTGTACAAAATCAGCATTGAGGGGTTTTGGAACGAAGAAACATCAATTAAGTCAAGGTTGACTGCATTGAGCTTGTGATTTTATTTTATTTTTTTATATATACATGTGTAATAATTTTTACATTTTTATAAAATTATTTCATTATATTTAATTATACATTTATATACTTATCTATATCAAACGCTTGCTTTATTGAAACAAGTTTTACGATATGCATTATATTATGGACCTAATCATTTGACTATTCTATTTTAAATTACCCCTCGCTCTTCCTTCCTTTACTAGATCACGTTTGTTTCGTTTAAAAAAAATCTATTATTCTGCCCTCTAATTTGTTTATATATTTATTTACTGCCATCTCACACTCTTCCTCTCTTTCCTCTCCTCTTTTTTTTCCATCTCTCTGCAACGATTATCCCGCCGTCTAATTAGAAATCGATGGCGCTGGGCCGGCGGGTGTTTGCAGTGTGTGGACGCTCGAAACAATTCCCAGGACAGCATAGTGAGAGAGAGAGAGAGAGAGAGAGAGAGAGAGAGAGAAGCGAGGAGATGAAGAGGAAACGCTGCAATACACACGCACGCACACACACATATCCAATGTCTTTCCCGCTCGCAGCTATAAATCTTCACACATAAAAGCAGTAGACAAAAGTTGCACAAAAAAAATGCAAGGAAGGGGAAAATGAAAGGAAAAGTGATTTTTTTTTTTTTAACGAATGACGTCTGGGAATTGTGTGCACGTTCTTTTAGGAAAACAAACACAATGTGGAGAGGAGGAAAGCCCGATATGCGCAGCAGGCAGAGCAACAGCCGAACACAATGCAAAATATTATTATTATTATTATTATTCACAATTGTGACTTATTTTTTTTCCGTAAAATAAAGCTGAATAATTATAGATATTTTAAAATGAGTTTACATTTCTCAATTTTTTTTTTGTATTCGACTTATTGCTAATTGTCATGCATGATGTGTGATATATATATATATAAGGCACATGAGTCAGAATCTGTTTTATTTTTTTAATTAATGGGACTTTACTCTTTCAATATGGACAAACTTGGGACTTGTCTTGCAGAAGTGCATATATGCATTTATATATATAGGGAAAAGCGGAACAGAAAATTGATGGATATATATATATATATATAGCGGGTTTATTTATTTACTACACCCACAGGGAGTTAAGATCACAGAAAATGTGCATATTTATGGGAACAAGAGTATGGGGACGTCTGGTTATTACACATCCTTTAGGAACGAAAATTGTAAAAAATTACATTTTTAGCATTTTTATTGTTTTTTAAACCGAGGCTACACAGTACTTACAAAAGTATTGAGATATCATGCAGTAATTAAAAGGATTGGTAAGCATGAAAAGCATGTTTATTCAACCTTCACTATGGACCAAATTATCGGGACTTATACACAGTACAAGAAGGGAAAATGTAAGAATGCAGATGTATTTATATATAATCTAAATGATCCAATATGGACAAAAGTATTGGGACTTCCAGCTGACATGGTGGCGAGGTGGGGCACACCCTTGATAGGTTGCCAGCCATGGCAGGGCATGTAAACAAGACTTCACGATCACATTAACGCCTATGGAAAATTCTGAATCGTCAATGCCTACTTTTGGACTGTTGGAGGAAGCCGGAGTTCCTAGAGAAAACCAAAGCAGGGCTAGAACATGAACTCCTCACAGAGTGGCCTGAGCCAAGATTTGAACCTCTGAACTGCGAGGCATACGCGTATGTGCTCCACCATGCTGTCAGGATAACAATACATCATTCGAAAAGTGAGAGTTCTGCACTTGGAACAGTGTCATGCTATTGTCTCCATAAATCTCTGGTGACGTCATCAGGAAATGCGATGTCACCCGCCCCTTCTCCCAGAGCTTGCTGCTTTTTGTGTCATCGTTGCTTCACATTTCGTCAACCCCTTCTGATGCTTGGCTAGAGCCAAAACTATCAATCAGAGCTCCACAGGGTATGTGTGTGTGTGTGTGTGTACAAATGTGTGTTTTCTTGTCTTCCCACCCTTGACGTCCCACCTTTATCGTGTGGACATGTCTCGTTGAGTGGACCAAAAATGCCAAGATGAGCTCCTTCAGTAGTGTGTGTGTGTGTGTGTGTGTGTGTCCGCGCATCCTTGCATTTTCTGTCAGTCTGTCTCTTCCCCCTCATTAAATGTCGCTCTCTCTCCCTGCTCCCTCCTTCTCCTCTCCTTCTCCTTCCTCCTCCTCGGCGCCCGGCGCTCCCCTTGCCCGTGGCTATATGATCGCGAAAAATGTGTTTACAAAACTCGCTCTGTTGCAGATCAAACTGTACGGATGAATCAAAGACTTTGCTGAAACTGGTAGAGAAGAAGAAGAAATAAAAGAAGCGGCCAGAGGAGGCCTTAGCATTTTTAAAATTCTGTGGGGTTTTTTTCACCTCCCTAACACAAGTGTGTGTGTGTGTCTCTTGTGATGGTAATACACTATCTTTAAGGTCCTGTACAAACAATGGATGTCTCCCAGTTAAACATGAGATAATGCAATATTGATGTCTCGGGCCAGAACGCAATCCGGGATAGGGATTTCAGCAGCGTGCAGGATGCACAAATAGCGGCAGTGGGAAATCGAGATGTATATCACAATGTTAGTGTTTCATCAGGTGACCTCGCAGACTCGCACGAGTGTTGTTGAGAGGAAGAGGAAGTTGTGTCAAGGGAGTGTTTGTTTGAGCATCCAATGTACTGGAAACAACTTTATATTGCTAAGACGGGGTACACACATGTCAACAATATGTCCAAATTTGAGCATTTTCCTTCCATTCTGATCCAAGTCAACAAAGGTCCGATTATCAGATGTCTCTAAAAGATTATTCTGAGTGATTAACCTGTAGTGTAGGGTGAGTTAAGAGTGATTTTTTTTTTCCTCCATGATCTACTCAGACAGAAGTTGCAGGCCAGCAATTGTTAAAGTGTTGTACCAATAATCAGGCCAAATTCATGCATTTTTCACCCTTCTGATCAAAGTATTAAATGGCCTGATTCCCAGATGTGTCTAAAATATAATTCTGAGCGATTATCCTGTGGGGTGGGGGGTGTTAGGAGTGATTTTTCCTTCCCGATCTGCGTGGAAAACAGTCGGTGCAGACAATCATAAACGTGGGGTGCGCAAGTACTGATAATCAGGCCAAATTTGAGCATTTTCCCCTCTTCTGATCAAAGTCAGCAAAGGCCCAGTTATTGGATGTCTCAAGTACAAAAGTTTATCTTGCGGTGTGGAGTCTGTTCAGAGTGATTTATATATATTTTTTCTCTCCCTGATCTGCTCGTTAAACATTTTAAGGCTGACGCTTGTAAACGTGTGATGCACACATACGGATAATTTGGCCCAATTTGAGTATTTTCCCTCCCTTACGATTAAAGTCGGGAAAGGCGCAGTTATCAGTATCTCTGAATATTATCCTAAGCAAGTATCCTGTGGTGGGGCGGGGGGGGCTTGAGAGTGATTTCCTCCCCGATTTGCTCAGAAAATGGTCAGGGCCTAACAATCGTAAAAGCGTAGTGCATACACAAATATACCCGGATATTAGCATTTTGCATTCTTCTGATCAAAGGTGTGATTCTTGGATGTGTTTAAAAGGCTATCCTAAGAAATTATCCTGTGGTAGGGGTATGTTAAGAGTGAATCTGACTTCAATGGCCAATCCTAATGTGTGTTGTCAGCACCTAGTTGGACCGAGCCACGGACTGCGCGTTTGGACATTAAACGGAACAATAGCCAGTTAGGAAGCACGCGTTGGCCGGACACAAAGGAGCAACTAGTTGTGTTGAGTGTTTCCATAACGGCTCACAAGTGATTGTCACAAATGACAAGGAGAAGATTAAATAAACTAACAGATAGCCTAGCTTTTTCTTTTTACTGTACTTTCCCATGGTCTGGATGCCCTGTGGCACGACGCTGCCCCTTACAGGCCAGTATCGGTAATTGGTATCTTTTTGTGTGCAGTCTGCTGTTGATCATCTTGAACAAATATGCCGATTATTATTTTTTTCTTCAGCATGTGTGGGGTCTATATTTTAAAAATCAGTCAAGATATCAAAAATCGTTGTGTGTACCTGCTTAAGGAGCCACTCCAGTGATGTATCAGTTGTTTGGAGTTGAAATTGTTGGTAAATGTCCCCGACGTGAGATCAATACTCTTATCATCTCTGATCAATTGATTGAATGTCGCTGCTTTACTGCCTGCTGCTGCCTCGATAGACATGAGGAGGGAAGTAGATGTAAAAACACCACAAATGACAACATAACTCAAATTCCTTACATCCGATCCCATGAGCTTTTATTATGAAAGTAAAACTAATTTGTATAGCATTGATTCCTACAGAAGACAGCAAAATGAATACAGTGGAACCTCTTGGGTTGACAACAATCCATCGGAGGATGCTGATGGATTCATATTGCAAAACTCCCCGCACCCCCACGGGAAATAATGGAACTTGAATTAACTGGTTTCAACGTAAACACATCATTACTATTATTTGTATTATTATGGTTGGCTGGTTTTCATATTATACAACAATTTGGGCATTTTAAGGCTCCTTTGTGGATAGTGTTGCATTGGCAGACTTAGAAAAAACAGGTTTGCAATTTTTTGACGTGCTGCTTTCATATGTATATATCACTTCAAAAAGGAAGGGTACAGTCAAAAAAGAAGTAGCGAGGAAGAGTTGTGTCAGCAGGAGGAGGAGGGTGAGTTGGACATGCACCGGGAGCTATTATAGTAGGTTTTATGGATGAGCTATTGATTGAGTCAGTGGTGACTTCTTGAGTGGTTAATTCGGGAAGTGAGAGCGATAGTGGGAGAAACTCGGCGACTAGAGAGGCCAGCGCAGGGGGAGCGCCATTGTGTGTGTGTGTGTGTGTATTTGGTTGTGCATTAGTCCATGTGTGTGTATGTAGCAATACTTTAAATCTCAACATACTGTAGACCGGAAGATGGTATCTCATTCTTAACTTGAAGTCCCTCTAATAAATGTCGTTCCTTCACTAGTTTCTGGATGCGTCATCCACGTAAAAATGAATAAATAAATGCTTTCCTCAAATAAACACTTCTCCTATGCAATCAGGAAAAAACGTCTAGTAATTATATTTATCTGTACTTATCATTTCATAACCTGACGGCCCGCTAAGAAATTCAGTGCCTCCATTCTTCACCGGGTTCTTCATCTGCCAAAAAAATAAATGCCCCCCTCAAATAAACATTTCTATCCCAGCAGGGAATAAAGTGTCTAGTAACTGTTATAATCTCAGTTAAATTCATACATTGAAATCGCTCTAAAAGGTACTTTACTTCCATTAGTCGTTGGATGCGTCATCAATATGGAAAAAAACAAATCCCCCCCTAAAATAAACACCTCTCTTTTCCCATCAGAAAAAAAAATACTACTGACAGTAATTATCACAGTGAAGTTCATAACTTCAAGTCCTTCTTACAGATGCTGTATCTCAATTTGTCAAAGGGTTCTTCATTCATCAAAAAATGTTTCCCTCAAATAAACACCTCACTTCCCATCAGGTAAAAAAAAACAAAAAAAACAGCCAGTTCCTGTAATTATCCTAGTTCTGTTTATAACTTGAAGTCTTAATTCTGTGTCTCCATTAGTTGCTGGATGCGTCGTCCATGTAAAAAAATAAATGCCTCCCTCAAATTCGAAATAAGGCTGTTTTCCCATTTAAAAAAAAAAAAAAAAAAAAAAAAAAAAAAAAAACAGCTGGTAATCTCAGTTCAGTGCATAACTTGAAGTCCCACTAACAGATTCATTGCCTCCATTAGTCATCCACGTAAAAATAAATAAATAAATATAAGCCTCCCTCAAATAAACAACTGTCTTTTCCCATCAAGAAAAAAAACATCTAGTCACTGTAATAATATCGGATCAGTTCATAACTTCAAGTCTCTACCAGATGCTGCACCTTCAATGGTCGCTGGATGGGTCATCCATGTTGATAAAATAAAGCCTCCCTCAAATAAACACCTTTCTCTTCTGAAAAAGAACTAGTAACTGTATTTATGCCAATGCATAAACTCTATTGTTCATGCAATTGACTGTTGAGCGCATTTGAACTCTGTTGCTCACAAAAACAGAAGCACCCACAAGGCACATAATCCATCTCACCGATGAATTACGCATGTTGTAATCCACTTGCACAATATTAAAGATGAGTTTATGTAATGTGCATTGGTCATATTTGGTGTCGACTAGCGTTCCAGTAGACTGTGACGTGGTTGCTCCACAATGTTGTGTGTCTACATTACGGGGAGCGACACTAACCTATTTTTTTGCCCAGTTTGTCAATGTTGGCCACTTCAGTGGCATTTCAATCAGAAAAATTTATTTGATATACGAATAGATTCACAAACCTGGTCACGGTGCAAATTAAATATGTAAATTAAGATACCGCTGGACAGTGGTACCTCAACTGATGAGTGACCCCGACTGGTGGCAGCGAACTCAACTTTTCAATTTGTTAAATTTGTTTTCAATTTAATATTTTTTTTAAAATAGTTGTTCTTCTTGTTTTTTTCTTTCCCTGCTTTTTCAGGAATTTTGGGGTGTTTAAAAAAAATTTTGTTGTTGTTTTTACCCCAATGCAATTCTAATGGGCGTCAATTATATGCAGATTTTCGCTATTCATGGTCTGCCCCCTCCCTATCCCCCACAAATAGCGGGGTTCCACTGTATAAAAGAATCCGCAAGCTTAATGCTAATATACAATACGTAATGCCATAGAATAGACCGTCTAATGAAATTATCATCGATATTACAGTATTAATTAGGCTTTACACGATCAGGATTTTTGGGGCCGATCAGCGAGTTAAAAAAAACACGATAACCGATCCCCGGTCTGATCACAAGATGAGCTATTTAAATGACCTGTTCATTTACTGTATATACCTGTGTACTTAGTTGCTCAAAAAATTATATTTACAATAAATAATGTATCTTTGTTCCTCTATTTATGCAAGTGAGGCATAGTGACAGACAGAACAAATGAATGGTCTCCTATTAGATGGCAGGAAGTAAATGCCGTAATTAATGTATCCACTTTTTATGACATTTTTGTTGTTGGTGTGCTGTGAGATTTTTCAATTGTAAAATATGTTCCTTGCCTCCATAAAGGTTGGAAATCATTGCTCTAGTCAGGTCGTGTATTCTAATCAGTCAGGTCAAACCAACATGACAGAAATAATGGGTGCTAACCTACTGTAATTAAATTACTTTCTTGTAATTAAATTACTCCACCCACACCGAAACTTTAGAGCATGATTCGACAGAACGGCAGCAATTTTACACACAACTGTTAGTGCTAGCACTAGCTTGCTAGGTTACATAACATTTTGTTGCCTGCTGCTGTATGTAATAAAAGTACGTGAACATACCTCAAGCAAGCCTGAAACAAACGTCCTCTCCCGAGCACCGGTGACCACCAACACACATTTGCCCCCATTTTCTTCTTATAATACAGTCGGCACGATCCGCTCTTGTTGTCGTCGCCACGGTAACGAGTGTATCCGGTTGCATTTGAGTTGACATGATAAAGCCCAATGATCGTAAAAAACGGGATGCGGTGGTATCAGAATACAAGATTTTATTGCAGTAGTCTGCCGTAGTGCAATCGTGAAAGAGCAAATTTGTCTTGTAGTCTGATCCGGGCATTACATGTTGTGTTATATATGTTTGACTGGGTTTGTATTATTTTAAAGGTGTGTTTAAAGATCTTAAAAATGTTTTTAGTGCTCTAAATGCTATAAAAACACGCCTAGGGTGTATTTCTATATCACAGAGTTTCACTTACCGCAGGGGGGGTCTGTAACCTAACCCTAGTGATGGAGGGGGGATTACTGTAATGACGTTTCCATTCATTACATTGGGGAAAGATGATTTGAGATGTAAGTATAAGTGCAAATCAAGGCACCACTATTTTAAATTCCGTTTTCACTTCACATAAATTGTAATATACCGGTAATATTGTATTGTACTGTACAAGCTTTATGCAGGTGCCTCTCAGTAGATTGCTATAAGTGGACTTTTTAGCTTGGGGTCAGTCCATAAACATTGTTAAAGCAAAAAACCTCTACAAGCTTCTTATGTTTTAATTTTTTGGGTGACTCCCCCTTGCATTACCCTCAAAATAAGCTCTCTCACTCACTCACGCACACACACACACACACACACACACACAATTCTCTACAGGCGTGAAGTTGAGTCCACAGGACACTCATCTGTTCCGAGGAAACAACAGATGGTTCCCTTGTTGTTGTGGCAGCGCTTTATTAGAAGGCGGGGTTTTAATGCAGGATTTGGTTGGAGTGACAATTCTAACATTTTTTTTTTTTTTTTTTAACCTCCCATGTGTTCCAGGATATGCGTCACACCAGTTATTGGATATACTCAGATCAGAATCAGTCCACTTTCTAAAGGTGGATGTCAATCAGATGTGAATCGGACATCTGCCAATAGGATTACTGTACAGCGTAATGTAGCGTCATCCAAATTTGCACAAATCCATGACGTCCACACGTGACACGATTAACACACTCAAAGCTTATTCAAACTAAAGAGTTAGCTTCAAGGTACATACTGTAAATAGGGAAATAATGTGGAGTCTTGCAGAAGTTACCTGCCAAACGGTACGTAATATTTAATTACTTAGGTTTACTTGTACTGTCCTGTAGTTGTTTACTCTTGTTTTGGGCATGTTTCTTATGTTGATGTGGTAGGCTGAATTACAGCATAATTTTAAAAATCATGAATAAATAGAGCAGTTAAGGCAGTTTTGTTTTAGAACAGTGCTTCTCAAACTTTTTAAACGAACGACCATAAGAAAAAATATTTATATTAATACCATATACCATATGAATGTGTACTGTCACTGTAAGCCAATCTATTATGCACAGTTTGAACATTACCAATTACCGGAGACAAATTCCTTGTGTGTTTTTTGGACATACTTGGCAAATAAAGATGATTCTGATTCTGATTAACAATTCGCTTAAAAGTAGGAAAATAAAGAACTGTACTTAAATAATGATTCAGTTGAAATGTATTGCACTTAAATAAAAATCATACCTAAATAAATGTTTGAAAAGAAACAGTTCTAAAAGATTAAAAGTAAATGCATTGCACTTAAAAGAAATAAAACTGAACTGTATTTAGCAAATGTACTGTACTGGGTTTTAAAAATATATATATTAAACCACTGTCACATTATGCATAGTTTGAACAGTGATTCCTTCGCTTCCCACTCGAGGAGGGCAGAGTACCACTAGTCATGCTCGTACCGTCCTTTGAGAACCACTGTTTTACAATCTTAGCGTGTCTGATCAATCGGTAAGTAATAATTGGTGTAAAGGAAATATGTTGAAGGGATACATTTCACCTGTTCTAAGATCCTTGTATGTTGGGGAGGAGCTAAGTTTAGCCCGGGTTGTTAGCAGAAGTTATGGAAAGTCTTCGCTGCATGTGAATGTCTTGCCTCTGCTGAGTGGCTATTAAAAAGTTTAAGCTCACAAACGATGGACGTCTCATTATTGCTTGACAATTGGTATTTTTATAGGTTGGGAAAGCAATATACAAAATTTCAAAATCAAATCTGTAACCCATTTGTTTTTACAGGTAATGTTGTAAGATGCACTTTCAGTGTGATTATTAAGGTGTTTTGAGATCATAGTTTGTGGTATATTTACAGTTTAAACTATTAATCTAGGCAAATATAAACATTTTGGGGCAGTGTCAATTAGGCCTACTCGCAATTTTACGCTAAAAGTGGTAGGGCTTGGCAACTATCTGCTGCAAAATGTGGGTGCTTACTTGTACAGTGTTCCACACTTTTTCCTCAGTTAATTATTCACACCCCTGCTATATAGCGTATTTTAAGCGATTATTTTTGGTTTTTATACAGTACAGTATATTTACTTATTGTAATGTCCTCACATGTGGGAAAAGTGAGCCACCGGACCCGAGGCAATTTCCAGTCGTTTATTAAACACGCTAAGCGCACACTGATGCAGAAGCTGCTGTCACACGCTCACACGCAGACTCGCCAACGTCACACGCCACGCCAGCAATGCCATTCCTCTTAAAGGCACCTGCATGTACAGACGCTACAATTCGAAGAGTATTTTCTATATATTTAAAGGGACTGTGAAGGAACAAAAAAATGTCTTGTGAATTTGACACACCACAGAGAAGTGTTTTTAACAAGCCTGCCGAATTTGAATGAATAAAAAAATGGCCAAGTACTCCAAAATCCAAAAATGGAGCCCGCCATCCAACTGCGGGACTGTGTGGGCGTGTCCACTGAAGTCGGCGGAAACATCTGATGTTTTTAGAAACAAAACAGGAGAATGAATTTACAGTCACTTTAATGCTTGCAAATGTCTGTTCAAACACATTCACAATGTAAATATGGAAACCCTCACCCCCCACTGTCCATATCTTTGCTCCTACTTGGTTCCATGCACTTTTCAACGTTAGAGGTCAGACTTCCCAGTTTTACAGTTTTATTGAACGCACCATGAGGGAATGTTTATGTGTTTGTATCCCTGCCTCGCCAAACCAACACTGTCCCAAAACACCTCTCGAGTGCGCATGGGCGTGCACGAGTGCGCGCAAAGGTCAGCTCGCCGCCTCGCTCCCGCGCACGTTTTTTGATCTCTCATCCGAGAGATCAAAGGCGTTCTCGGGCTATTAGTTCGCGCGAGCCATTGATCCCTCATCGATCGGAGCTAGACGTCGTCAACGGCGTGCACGCGCGCGTCAGCCCCCCCAAGCACGAGCACTGTGTGATAGTGATAGCTAGGCCGAACGAAACTCCAGTGCTCTTTTTTTATTTATTTATTTTTTCCTTCTTTTTTTTTTTTTTTTAGCCGCGGGACATGAAACAATGAGGCCCGAGCCGGTTTTAATAAAGCCCGCTTTCCCGCCTTTCAACTCCGACGCGAGGCGGACGAGACCCGGCAACGGAGAGCGATCGATAATTAATGACGATGAATAATTTAACCCTATCGATTGATACTTGCTTCTTCATCCTCTTACAACCCCACACTTTTTCCTTATTTATTTATTTGGTAGTCCCCCTCACCCCCTCCATTCAGTACCATATGTAATACTAATACAGCCTGCTCTCTCTAGCCACTCACCTGCTCTTTAAAACTTGTTGGGAGTTCTCTTTCCTCCAGGTAAACGTCTGGGGGGAAAAACACATTTCCTTGTGAGTAACACACACACTTGAAACTTTTATTTTGTGTCACTTGTAACAATTATCATCAAAAATATGTATAATATGTTCAATTTTGCGTTAACCTTGTTGATCGCCTCCACTTAACATTTTAAGCTAGCTGCAACCATTTATGTCCCACAATATGCTTTAAAAAAACAACTATATTATAGACACAAACTAATTTCCTCATGAGTAGTACACCTCACCTAAGACTTTTATTTCATGTAACTGATAACAATTATCATAAAAAATATTATGTATAATATGCAAAATTTTCCCTTGCCTCCACTTACATTTCAAGCTAGCTGCTACATTCACTGATGAAAGTAGTCCCCCATGATATGCATTTTTTTTAAACTGTTCCCATAGAGACAAACAAATTTCCTTGAGTAGCACACCTTCACATAACACTTTTATCTCCTGTAACTAATAGCAATTGTCATAAACAAATATTGTATTATATGCTAAATTGTGCCGACCGAAATCTTAATATGAGCCTCACCTCCACTTAAAGTGGAGGTGAGGCTCATAACCATCCACAGCTTGGAAGTAGTCCTCCAAAATATACTTTTTGAAAAGCCTCTTTTTATAGAGATAAACACATTTCCTCTTGAGTAGCACACACCCCACAACCTTGAACTTTAATCATATGTCAATGATAACAATTAAAATTAAAATAAAACATTTTTACATGATAAGTTGTGCTATAGAGCCTCACCAACACTTACAGCTCAAACTGTAAACACGGGTCCTCAGCTGAAAGTAATCCCCAGAACAGCTGTCCCCAACAACTAACCGGACATATTTTGATGAATACGGTATAGAAACAAATGAAAACAAACGATTAAATGTACAACTAACCATTACTCTGAATGTTGTTGTTGTAATTAGTGGGAGCCTTCTCCTCTCCGAGTGGGTCGCATCTTGGATACAGTATTTTCACGACCATAGCGCGCACCATATTAAAAGGCACAGTCTCAGTTACGGGGTCTTTTTCTGTATTTAACACATGCATAAGGCGCACCGTATTATTGGGCGCAGGCATGGTAAAACATACGCTAGCTTAAAACATATGGTAGCATGCATGCACGCTAAAACAATGTTTTTAAAAAGGCAGCGGAAGCAAAACTGAGTTCGGTTGTACTTTATTGAAGTATTTAAAAATGTACTCACATTATTTTTTTATCAATCCTCATCCACAAATCTAATCAAAGTCCTCATCTACTGTATCTGAAATGAACAGCTGGGCAAGTTCTCAATCAAACACGGCAGGTTCGAGACAGTCTCGTTGCCGTGTGAAAGCTCGAACAACAGTGCAAGCAGACACTTTAGCCAAAGCATCCACAATCCATTCACAAATTGTGGCGTAACCCACCCAGCGCTGCCTCCTAATCTTAGTAAAGCTGTGTTCGCCATCTGTCATCCATGGCTCCCACGCCGCTCACTTCACTTTGAATGCCCTGTTTACACGGATGTCCAGCAGTTCGTCAAGCCTCCCGAAATGATGGCAAGCTCCGAGTTATTGCACTCAGTCGAATGGTGACTATAGAGACGCTTTTCCCGGCTGTTCTTTGCTCATTAATCCATTGCTCGAGTTGGTCTTCCATCTCAGACCACCTCGCCTTGTTTACGGGTTTTGTTTTTCTTTTTTTTCCGCGGAAACTCAACTTCGTCTTCTTGACTTGGCAAAGCTCGTTTTCCTGCTTCCTTCATTTGCGAACCATGGATTTGTTGATCTTGAATTCTCTCGCGGCTGCTCGATTCCCATGTTCCTCCGCGTAACTGATAGCTTGCAGTTTAAACTGTGCTTTGTAAGCGTGTCTCTTCATAGGTGACATTTTCGGGGGTCCTTAGCCAAACCGATGTTTATTTGCACAATGCACACCCCGGAAATGCTCCCAGTCAGTCAAGCGGTAAAAAATAAAAATAAAATAATAAAATAATACACCCCGACGCTATATACCTACTGGGGCAGGGCTTTAGCATCATACTTCACGCACCCTTCCCCTGTCCTCAGCCACGTCCGCTTTTCCTCTGTGTAAGCAGCGTGTCGGCAGGAAAAGGGAGAAAAAAAAAAAAAAAAAAGAAAAAAAAAAGTCAAGTGCAGCGCTCATCACACAACAACATTTATAGATGTTGGAACTTTTTCGGGGCGGCACGGTGGCCGACTGGTTAGAGCGTCAGCCTCACAGTTCTGAGGACACGGGTTCAATCCCCGGCCCCGACTGTGTGGAGTTTGCATCTTCTCCCCGTGCCTGCGTGGGTTTTCTCGGGGCACTCCGGTTTCCTCCCACATCCCAAAAAACATGCATTAATTGGAGACTCTAAATTGCCCGTAGGCATGACTGTGAGTGAGAATGGTTGTCTGTTTGTATGTGCCCTGCGATTGGCTGGCAACCAGTTCAGGGTGTACCCCGCCTCCTGCCCGATGACAGCTGGGATAGGCTCCAGCGCGCCCGCGACCCTAGTGAGGATAAGTGGCTCAGAAAATGGATGGATGGATGGAACTTTGTCGGCACCTTTTAAGTGCGCCTTATGATCGTGAAAATACGGTAATCTTTTTTTTCTTTCAAAAAATTCCAAAGGCTTCTCTTTTGCTTGGGCTCCATGTGCCAAAACCGTTTTGATGGCTATATTGCCTCATTTTACGTACGACCCAGTACCATATGGCTAGCAGCCCAATACCAGTCCGGGATACAGTGGTTGAGTCCCCAAGCCCTAGAATGTGCTTTTTTCAAAACATCTTCTTATAGAGAAATTATTAACTTTTATTATAAAATTATTAGATGAGACTAAGATTAGAAGTCCTTACTACAGCTGCTACCATGTAGTTCAAGGGGTTAAGTTTGTCATTTGAACATATCTCCAGTAAATGAAGCGTTGACTTGTTTTGCTTATGTTAATGACTTTACCTAATTTAAAGGGAACAACTGGGTAAACTGAAATAACAATATATTAACCTGATGTATTTCAGTCTGCCCTGTCCCGTGCACATTGTTGTATGCATCTGTGTTCTTTCGGTTAGCTGTATAAAAGGGGCTATTTATATAGCCCCTTTTATATATTATATATTTTATTTTTTAATAGCCCTAAATATATATATTTAGGGCTATTTAGGTAGTCAACAAACATTCATTCATTCATTTTCCGTAGCGCTTATCCTCACTAGGGTCGCGGGCGTGCTGGAGCCTATCCCAGCTATCTTCGGGCGAGAGGCGGTCTACACCCTGAACTGGTCGCCAGACCATCGTAGGGCACATATAAACAAACAACCATTCACATTCACACCTTCGGACAATTTAGAGTCTTCAATCCATGCGTGTTTTTGGGATGTGAGAGGAAACCGCAGTAACTGGAGTAAAACCACGCAGGTACAGGTAGAACATGAAAACTCCACACAGGTAAGGCCGGATTTGAACCCGGGGCCTCAGAACTGTGAGGCAGACATGCTAACAAACAAACATAAAGTACGTGATATGCAAACTTGGCCCCCCCAAAAATATGTTGTTTATTACTTTCTGGATAGTAAATGTTCACCACAAAAAGCTTTTTTTTTTTTCTTTCTTTACGAAGAAAAAAGTTATTTTAATAGTCACTGAACCGGATAAAAGATATGCTGACCAAGTTGTGATTTTATATTACTCACACTTTTAAACTTGTTGGAGTTCTCTGCCAGAAAACTCTAGTCTAAAGAGTATAAAAAACTCAAATATACTTTTAAACTTGTTGGAGTTCTCTGCCAGAAAACTCTAGTCTAAAGAGTATAAAAAACTCAAATACACACAATCACAAGTCTTTTTAGGAAACGTCTTTGTGGGCTTTAATTAGTGTTACAGTAAAAAAAAAATATTGATAAACAAAGGTGTTTCCTTGTGCTAAAACTTGTTGACATGTCACTCAAGCTAATCTAAAAAATGCTACACATCCATTCTGAAAGACACTCCCACGAATATACTTTTCTTACTTCAAAGAGAAAGTGTTGTCTTTTATTCAGTCATCTTCCGTTCCGCTTATCCTAACTAGAGTCGTGGGTGTGCTGGAGCCTGTCCCAACAATCTTCGGGCGAGAGGCAGGGTACACCCTGAACCGGTCACCAGCCAATCGCAGGGCACATATAATCAAACAACCATTCGCGCACACATTCACACCTAAGGGCAATTTAGAGTCTTCGATCAACCAACCATGGATGTTTTTGGGATGTGGGAGGAAACCGGCGTACCGGACAAAACACACGCAGGCACGGGTGAACATGTAAACTCCACACAGGCGGGGCCGGGAATTGAACCCCGGTCCTCAGAACTGTGAGGCAAATGTGCTAACCAGTCGGTCACCGTACCGCCGTGTTATCTTTTAGTTATTGAAATTCATAAAATAAGAAAGAATGCTACAGTTTGTGCTACCACCAAGGTAGCCCAAAGCGTAAAAACACATCCTTCGCTGAAGTCACTTTCAAAAATCTATTTGTTTGTCCTTATGTTTGTTGAAAATTGTAAACTTTTTTAAGAAACATAATAAAATGAAATAATCCCAAACTAATAAGTCCTTGTTAGTTCTCCGCCATCTTCGAGGTTCTATAAAACACATTTACTTATCTTATAATGACAAAAACTAACATATCTCAAGCATTTTGAGTTATTTTTGTAAAGACATGTTTTGATGCCTGATCCTATTAGATTGTGATTAGATTTTTTTAAAATTTACATTATTTGCCCGCATTTTAAAACTATATATCCATTTCACAATGTTGATGGAAGGGCAGGTTTCTCTTCCCTCTTCTTCCTCGTCTCCACTTCTCGTCTAACAAACGCACATCGCACAGTCCCTGTGTTGTTGCAGCCAGAGGCGCAGCAGTGTGTCAGAGGAAACCAGGGAAAGGAACACAACGAGAGGAGAGGGGGAAAGATGGAGCGAGAGGCAAGAAAAGAGAAGATGGGGTGGGGGTCTCACTCGGCCCCTTTTACACGGGGCAAACACCCCACTCCCAAAAAATAAAAAAAGATGAGACACATGCACAGAGCTTGTTTCATGTGCTGCAAACAGAAATCGGCACTCTATCTTTTTATAACGTGACCCGTCACTCTCGACTTCTTTCAGCAACACTGAGACGCATCATGTTGCCTCATTGCTAGCCACCCACCCCGACTGAATACAGTCACTTCAAACTACTAGCCCACTAACCTCTCCTCCACTGGGCTCACTTGATAAAGCCAACATCACTCAGATCTGTTTGGGAGGAAGGTGATTCATAAATCTAAACATTTTGTCATGGGTAAAATAGATACAGTAACTCTCCTTGCCCACATGCAAGAGGAGTATATGGGACCTACAGTTGGTACGGAAGGTTTTCAGACCCCCTTAAATTTTTCACTCTTTGTTATATTGAAGCCATTTGCTAAAATCATATAAGTTATTTTTTTCCTCATTAATCTACACACAGCAGCCCATATTGAGAGTAAAAAAATTGAATTGTTGAAATTTTTGCAGATATATTAAAAAAGAAAAACTGAAATATCACACAGCCATAAGTATTCAGACCCTTTGCTGTGACATATATTTAACTCGGGTGCTGTCCATTTCTTCTGATCATCCTTGAGATGGTTCTACACCTTCATTGGAGTCCATCTGTGTTCGATTATACTGACTTGATTAGGAAAGCCACACACCTGTCTATAGAAGACCTTACAGCTCACAGTGCATGTCAGAGCAAATGAGAATCATGAGGTCAAAGGAACTGCCTGAAGATCTCAGAGACAGAATTGTGGCAAGCCGCTGAGCTGGCCAAGGTTATAAAAAAAAATTCTGCTGCACTTCAGGTTCCTAAGAGCACAGTGGCCTCCATAATCCTGAAATGGAAGACGTTTGGGACGATCAGAACCCTTCCTAGAGCTGACCTTCCGGCCAAACTGAGAAATTGGGGGAGAAGAGCCTTGGTGAGAGAGGTAAAGAAGAACCCAAAGATCACTGTGGCTGAGCTCCAGAGATGCAATCAGGATATGGGACAAAGTTCTAGAAAGTCAACCATCACTGCAGCCCCCCACCAGTCGGGGCTTTATGGCAGACTGGCCCGACGGAAGCCTCTCCTCAGTGCAAGACGCATGAAAGCCTACATGGAGTTTGCTAAGAAACACCTGAAGGACTCCAAGATGGTGAGAAATAAGATTATCTTGTCTGATGAGACCAAGATAGAAATTTTTGGCCTTAATTCTAAGTGGCATGTGTGGAGAAAATCAGGCACTGCTCATCACCTGTCCAATACACTCCCAACAGTGAAGCATGGTGGTGGCAGCATCATGCTGTGGGGGTGTTTTTCAGCTGCAGGGACAGGATGACTGGTTGCAATCAAAGGAAAGATGAATGCGGCCAAGTACAGGGATATCCTGGACGAAAACATACTCCAGAGTGCTCAGAACCTCAGACTGGGCCGAAGGTTTACCTTCAAAAAAGACAATGACCCTAAGCACACAGCTAAAATACAGAAGGAGTGGCTTCAGAAAAACAACATGACTCTTTTTTTTTTTCTTATGGATGTGATATTTCAGTTTCTTTTTTAATAAATCTGCAAAAATGTCAACAATTCTGTTTTTTTCTGTCAATATGGGGTGCTGTGTGTTCATTAATGTGGGAAAAAAATAACTTAAATGATTTTAGCAAATGGCTGCAATATAAAAAAGAGGGTCTTTAAAGGGGTCTGAAAACTTTCCGTACCGACTGTATATTGCTGTGGTATTTTTTCAATTCACTTTGAGCGGTGGCGTATCCAAAGCTTGTTCATAACTCAAATTTGGCTCATAACACAAAGCAAAAATATCAACCAAGCGACATCTCGTAACTTGAAAAACTTATAAGTTGGGGCACTCATAAGTCAAGGCACGAATTTACTTGAATGAAGTGTACTTTATTTAGTCAGGATTATGCTAAAATATATTTTCCTCAACTATATTTAAGTTTCAGTTTTGTAAATTCCTGGTTTATTTGTATAAATTCCCGTTAATTCCCATTAAAAGTTTTTGTCTATTTGGCAACCCATTTATAACTGTCACTCTGTGGTTGTACTAGTTTTTAGCGTTGCATGGTGGGCCAGATAAAATGCTCTCGTGGGCTGCTGTGGCACACGGTGCTGTTGGTCCCCCACCCAGGGTGTTTAGTGCAATGTCAACGTGTGATCCATCATCAGGGGTTGAGAAAGGCCCCTTTTGTTTGGAGTGTGGCGTCCTGTGCGCCAGCTCCCCAATAAAGCCTACTCTTGTTTTTGTGCTCTTTTATCAGCGCATCAGCGTCTTTTTTAGCAAAACAAAGTGCTCTCTGGCCATATTGATTCAGTCACTATCGATGGGCTCTACGTCTTTATTTGTGTCAGCTACCTGAATACCTACGCGTTTGTACCGTACTGTATACTTCCAGCCCGTGTGTATGGTGTGTGAGTAACAGTGAGTGTGTGTAGGCGCGAGTGTGCATGAGCAGCGCTATTCCCTGGGCTGCTAGTTATAATGTTTCTGGGGGTGATGGGGGGGAACTTGAAAGCCCTGCACTGCCCAAATCAAAACTAACAAGGAAATGATGGGGGCTCCTTTATCTCCTCTGTGGCCCTGGGCAGGGAGCTGAGGGGGTGGAGGTGGGCGGAGGAAGAGGTGAGGGATGGATGGATGGAGTGAGTGGGAGGAAGGGGGGTCGCCTTGCTTCCTCTTTGATTTGTAAAAAATGCATTACCTCCGAAATCAAACGGAAAATTACTGCACCGACACAAAACACACTGAGGGGTGGCGTGAGGAGGGTAGGCAGTGCTTGGAGAGAGGCTGAGGAGGCGCAGGATAGGTGGCGGCTACAAGGAAACGGAGGATTCACCTGGATGGGGTGAACAGCAGGTGCGAGACCCTGACGGACCTTTCCTCATAGGAGAAGTGGGAGAAATGCGGAAAATGAAAGGCGTGGTGCTGTAGTGATGACCTGTGGTCCACAGGGAAGAGTAAACATATTCGTTTCAACCTCAAGCGAACAGTATATGGTATTTTTGTTCAAGGCGGCGGCCTTCGGTTGGACGTTGGGGTTAGAGAGCAGCATTTTAATGGAGGGCTGTACTTTTAGCTGATATGTGCAAAAGGCTACATTTTAGCCTCCGGTTGCAGTCGCCATGTGAAAATGAGCAACAAAAAGGCTGCAGGGTTGTCCAAACTTTTTGGGGAAAAAATGAAGGATGCTGTGGCACTTGGGTATCTATCCATCCATCCATCCATCCATCCATCCATCCATCCATAGTCAGGTGTTGCTTTCAATGATAGTCTGAAATCATAGATTTCCTCATTAAAAAAAAAAAACACATTTATGCACATTCAACTCCAAATTAAAATTTGCTTATTGCTGTGAAGTGGGTGGATTCCATGCAACATAGATGTACATCAGTTTTCAATTCCAACTCTAAGCATCATAAAATGTTTGATTGAATTTGTTAATTATACAGAAAGTGACACAAAATGTGTGAGGCTGTTCAAAGGATGCGCAATGAGTCTACATTTCTATTTACAAATGTTTAAATAATTTGCTTTCCTGTAAATCACTAAACTGATATTTTGTGATAAAGGCATCATTTCAGCACCATCGTGGTAAGCACGTCTGCCTCACAGTCAAGAGGTTCTGAGTTTAAATCTGCCTTCCTATGTGGAGTTTGATGTCCCCAGGTTTTCTCCGGGAACTGCAGCTTCTTCAAACATTCCAAAAACATGCATGTTAGGTTGATTGAAAACTAATAGTCTATGTGGATGAGAATGCTTGTTTGTTGGTATGTGCAGATTGACTGGCAACCAGTCCAGGGTGTACCCTGCCTTTTGCCTAATGTCACCTTAGAAAGGCTGCAGCTCACTCACAACCATAATAAGGGCAAGTGATATAGAAAATGGATGGATTGAAAATGGGGTTGAACTGTGTATTATGTGGTTAGCCCGTGTGCCTCGCAGTTAGAGGTTCTGGGTTTGAATCTCGGCCGTGTGGAGTTTGTGGGGGGTTTCGCCGGGTACTGTGTCCTCCTCCCACATTTCAAAAAGATGAATGTTAGGTTAATTGAGGATTCTAAATTGTCCATAGGTGTGAAAGTCAATGGTTGTTTGTCTATAGGTAATCTGCTGAGATTGACTGGCAACCAGTCCAGGGTGTACTCTGCCTTTTGCCTAATGTCACCTTAGAAAGGCTGCAGCTCACTCAAAACCATAATAAGGGCAAGTGATATAGAAAATGGATGGATTGAAAATGGGGTTGAACTGTGTATTATGTGGTTAGCACCTGTGCCTTGCAGTTAGAGGTTCTGGGTTTGAATCTCGGCCGTGTGGAGTTTGTGGGGGGTTTCGCCGGGTACTGTGTGCTCCTCCCACATTTCAAAAAGATGAATGTTAGGTTAATTGAGGATTCTAAATTGTCCATAGGTGTGAAAGTCAATGGTTGTTTGTCTATAGGTACTCTGCTGAGATTGACTTGCAACCAATCCAGGAATTTGACCCCGCCTCTTGCCCAATGTCAGCTGGGAAAGGCTCCAGCCCACCAAAATGAGAACAAGTGCTGTAGAAAATGGATGGAAGCAGTTTTTTGAGAACTGCTTCACGTCAGTAATTCTAAAAATCCTTAAAACATTGCTATTTCATTTTTAAAATATGCTGTGGGACACTAAAAATGAGCTTTGGGTTTGCAAATAACACCCAAGCTAAACTTTGGACACACTTTGGGTACAGGTTGACTGATTATAGGACTGTGAGAGGAGAGGGTGCAAAATAAATAAGGAATGCAATGATGAATGGTTAAAAAGAACACAAAGAAGCCAAAGACATATCTAAAGATAGAAAGGAGCTGCGTGAAAACACGACAGATAAAGCAAGCCAGAGAGTTGCTACCATCCAAAGGCCAGGAGCGGGTCGAAAGAAGGAGTCTGTTTCAAAAGAGAGAGAGAGAAGTGCCTGGAGTTAGCAATAATAATTTATACAAACACACCTTAATAATTCACGTTCTATTTCAATGCTGGAGGGAAAAATCCCAAATTCACAGAGCATAATTAAATAGCGGTAGAAGAGCAGAAGAAGCGCGAAGGCAGCGATGCAGAGGGCAGCATTAAAGATAGCAAAAAAGAAGAAGTGCGCCAGTAGAAGAAGCAGCGGCGCGGGCATTTCTTGTTCTTTATGTGATCTTTTGTAAAACAACCCTGATGAAAAATCTCCATGTATCCACCGCACCGCCAGCCCAAATCCTCCTTTGCTCACAACATCATTAGTATTATGATTAGCATTGCACTGATTTACATGGAGCTAACACCCCCTACCTCGTTTAGACCTGCTGGCATGTTAAAAAAAAAATGCAGTGCGACTAATTGGAATTCAACAGTTACTTTTGAGCCTGCTCTCACCAGAATTTTCTTGGTATTTGTACAAAAACGAATGTGCTGCGCTCAGAACAAAAAACATTTTAGGGCTGCTTGAAAATTAATTAATGACTAAACCTATTTGCTTAGATGTATAAGATTTTAAAACACACAAACACAAAAAGGTCCACATTTTCCAAGTTACTTTATCATTTAACTACGTTTTCCTTCTTCTGCCTTTTTTTTAAAAACAGGATGAGCCAAATGTAGGTATAGACTTTTTTTATTTTATTTTATTTTTTTGTTTACAATTACTGTAAATAATGGCTAATAATTTGAGTTAAAAAAAACTGGATTCTAAAGCCGTATTGGACAAGTACCAAAGGAAGGTTGGCAGAAAAGTAGGTTCAAACAAAAGAAAGAAGAATGAAAAATAAAGTGTGTCTGAGGGACAAAAGGGGGGAGCAAGGAAGAAAAGACCAAAAATCAGGCATGAGGTCGAAGAAAGGGGGGAAGGAAGGAAGTAAGGCAGAAAAGCGGATTTAAGTGTGGGAAGGGAGGATATAAGGATGCATGAAACAGGAGTGACTGAATGAAAGAAGGAAGGAGGGAATGAAGGAAGGCAGAAAAGTAGTAGTAAAAGTAGTTTTTTTAATAACTTTATTGGCGATCAGATATGTACAGTACTACGTCAAAAGATGCGGGACAAGACTAAAAACAAACTAGCTTTTGGATTCAAATATACTGTACACGATGGCGACGCGGAGTAAATGTCTTTTGTGGAGCCGATCAAGGACGGCAGATCGGATCGGCGACTTATGACATTAAAGCCAATCAGCATACAATGCTAATACGGGTAGTCGTGGCCCAATGGTTAAGATCATTGCCTGCCACCGTGGGGGACTGAGGTTCAAGACCCCGACTGGACCATCTGCCAACATACCCCCCTGACTCACAGCTGTGCTGTCCTTGAGCAAGACACTGATACCCTGAACTGATCCCCGGGTGCTTCAGCTACCCCCTGTTCCAGTGTGTGTGTTCACTGTGATGGGTAAAATGCAGAGAACAAATTTTGTGTGCATGGATGCATGCATATTCACAGTAATAAAGGTGATTCTTCTTCTTCTAATTATCAGCCGATACCGATCAAGCCAATCAGTTCAGTGTAAAGTCTAGTATTTATCATAGCTGAGTCAAAAATGTTGGTGTTAAAGTGTCTAATTGCAATTTTGAGATGCATTTGCTTCCAGTGTTTCAAGCAGCGCTTTCGTTCTTTGTTGCCATATTTTTGCGTGTTCAACAAAAACTTTTCCCGCACTCCAAAAGTTCCTCTCGGCATATTGAACATGACGCAGTATTTGTAATATGTGCGAATAAACAAAACTCTTTAAACCTTTTGCGTATAATGCAGCCCTACTTTACGCAAGAATACTGGAAAATTCCACCTGATTAAGTCGATTTAAACTTTAACGTGCTCTTCAAGTGCACCCTTGCTGTTTATCGATGCGCAGCCGGCCGTGGATGCCCAACGCATTGCATCACACTCGGCCTCCGGTTGCTGCGCGGGTTCACATCCATCAAACGCCCGATCGCTATATGAAACATAACCTTGCCGCGTTACACGTCAATACGAGCTACGTTTCAGAATCTAGGCCACCCATGTTCTTTGGCTTTCCTGAGCACGTCCGTGTTGAATTCCCTTTGGAACCTTGAAATGAAATGTACTCTTAGTTCTCAACTTGTCGACTGATGAATGTTTTTCATGTGTTTGTTTGTCAGGTGTTGCAGAGGCATGGACTGTAACTGCGTCAGCGATCTGCTGCTCCCCCCAGTGCCCGCACTCTGGACGCCAGGTGGGTACCCCACTTCACTCACCCCAAGTAGTCTTTGGGAACATGCAACCGACCAGAACCAAAATAATGTATCGTATATACAAGTGGATGTACAGTGGTGCCTTGAGACACAGGTGACCCGACTTACGAAGATACGAGCCGTCGTCGCTTTTTTTTTTTTTTTTTTTTTTGCTTTGACTTGCAAGCAAAAATTTTAGATACGAGCACAGTTAGTCCAGTGAACTCAACTCAGCTCACTTTATGGCAAGCAGCAACTTGACAGATTTCTTCAAAAAAGAGGCTTCAAGCTGTTCATTGCCACTGCCAGTTGAAATTTACTCTCAAACTAAGCATAAAACAAACAGAATTACACGTCGTGTATTTAAAACGACCACATAGGTGTCTTTGCCTTAGTCACAAAAGTCAGCTTAGCTTCTCCATGTATATCTGTATGATTGTATTATACTGCTCACAGGTGGCACGCATGTCAATCACATTAACCCACACGTCACTGATGCTCACGTTCATGTCACTGACACTCATGCACACATCAATCACGTTCACACGCACGTCGCTGGCCCTCATGCACTCATTTCACTGACATTCACGCACACGTCACTGGCACTCAAGCATTCATGTCCCTGACACTCATGCACGCTTGTCAATCACATTCACGCGCACATCACTCGCGCTCGCGTACACATGTCAATAAAGCGCACACGTCCTGTAGTCAGTTTGTATTTAAAAAAACAATGGCGTGCTTACAACTATTTGGGCTTGCTAGATACTGTATCAGGATCAGGAGATCTTACACAAATAATTGTATAATTAGGTATAATTACATTTTATAAATCGTCACAAAAATGTAAAAAAAAAAGAGGAAATACAACAAAATTCTGTAATTTAAAAAATTATATTATAACGTGTCCATCCATTTCCCGCACCGCTTATCCCAACTAGGGTCGCGGCCGTGCTGTCGCCTATCTCAGGTAACAGCACTGTTAAAAAAAAACAACAACAAAAAAAAACCTTGACAAAACCTAAAATATCATGGTAACTTGATGCAAGAGATTTTTGAGTTTTCTCAACTTTTGCCTACTGTTGTTGACTTAACTAAGGTTTACAAGTTAGGTCACAAATTCTGCCAACTTGGATTTTTTTTTGACCTAATTAGGATAATCCTGTAAGCCTAACAAAGAAATTCTGGTTTCAATGCCATGTATTTCTGCCTTCACCAAACACAGATATTCTTGTTGAATAATCATACAATTCTTACTCCAGTGAGTTAAAAATGTACCTACTATATGAATAAAGGAAAATGTATGTTGCTGTAATTAGATTTGAAAAATTCTCAATAAGTAGATTTTGAAAAAACAAAAACAAAGCACAACTGAGTGTTATCTGAAATCCTATTTATTTTGTTTAACAGTGCCTCAAGTACATTTCAGAACGTCATAGGTAATCGGGACAATTTCTGCAAAATATATTGACGGTTTATTTTTCTTTTGGGTGCTTTGACCGCCACAGCACAGATGTTAACATTGAAGTCCAGAACCAATAAAGAAAAACAAAGTATGTATTAAAAAAAAAAAAAAAAAAAAAAAAAAGTGTCCAGCTCCATATAGTAATTCATGCACAGACCCTGAGCCGAACTTAACCACTTGTACATAGAATAGTGCCACAGATGATTGGCTGTGTATACCCAGACACTGACGTTTTACATGGGCATAACTATAATGAACTAAAGCAGTTAAAAGTTCTTGGAAATTTCATCATCAATGAACAGGGAACTAACTGTTAAAACACCAGTTCTGCGCTTCATGTGAAGTCATGTCTGACTTCCCCATTAACAGTCACAACAATAGCTTTGTTTTCAGAGACCTTATGCGCTGTGAGCATCGAGAGCCACTGAGCTAAAAAAAGATGGCCTGAATTGCTTCAAAGGTAGACCTCATCTGCTTTGGATAATCAATGTTGAGGGCATACAGAAGGCCAAAGAGGTATGCCAAGGCCGTAGAGAGGTCTGGAATGTTATGTAGCACGATGTCCCCTTCAAACACAACTGCCTGGTCTCGCACAGATGTACCGGCATTGTCATCTTGTAGGATGGTGAGGATAGCAACAGATGCACCGTTCAGCACCAGTTCCAAAATATCAGTGTCCTGAAGAGAAGTACAGATCCATTATTGAGAGCTAAGAAAAACTGAAGACGAAATACATTTCTACTGATTTGAACTTAAAGTTCCGTACCATGCTGGTCAATTGACTCATGGAGGTTTTAAAAAGAAAACACATCTTTTTCTTGTATTAATGACATAGTAGCTTTCACCCACCAACCTTGTGATGAGGTTTGTACAAAAGTATATTACTCTGTGCGGACAGCACTGAGGAGGTTTATATTTCCATTTTGGATGAACTCATCCTTTAAAACACCTCATGGGAATTAGTTTTACTTGCATTACTTTTTCTGTACTTACAAAGCACTTCAGGAGAACCTTTGTTGCATCTTCTCAGAGGAAAATGGGCAGGCCTCTCAGTGCTGCTGTCTTTCGGTGGGAGACAATGTTGGATGTCTAAAGAGTATTCAGTGGAAAACAAGCATTTCAGTTAGAATGGTAACGTAGTGTGCTTTATGCACAATGTAAAATCAGAACTCTTTTACAGTAATGAAGATAAATCACAGGTCAGACCCAGCAACATATAAAACTAAAAAAAAAAAACTTCAACCATGCTAACAATTTTACTTTGCTTTTACAAATTAAAATTCTGTTAAATAAAATACTGCCAAAAAAGAACATTAAGCAATGACTGCTGATATTCATTTTTACAGACACATGTCCATTAATGTGTTCTTGCTGGAGCCAACATCTTTTTCTGTTTCTGTTATGAGAAAAGTATATTCATACTCCTTTCAGGGAAAAAAGCACTTTACTCACGTGTTCATCAAGTTTATCAAGGTCTTCCATCTTCTCACCAAGAGTTCCCTTCTTAGACCTGTACAGTTTCAGCAGGCCAGGCATGAATTTGTCAAGGGATGCATTGAAAGTCCCCAGAAGGTCTTTCCTCGTGAGCCGATGAAATTCTTCAGATATCTAAACAAGACAATCAACAGAATATTGCCATTTATTCAGCACAGAAAATTCCTGGGCACCTGTCTTGTGCAGTCTGCACCATGTTCAATGCCTGACCATGTTATCAACTGCAAAACCTACTTCAAAAACCTCTCGTGAATACGTCTTTTACACAGGAATGGAAATACCCTCAAAAACCAGTATCAATATGCAAATGCATATTATCATGTTCCAGTGGAGTGTACTTCTTTAATTGTAGTCAATCTAGTATAATAATCCATCCATTTTCTCTACCGCTTATCCTCACTAGGGTCGCGGGCGTGCTAGAGCCTATCCCAGCTATCGTCGGGCGAGAGGCGGGGTACACCCTGAACTGGTCGCCAGCCAGTCGCAGGGCACATAGAAACAAAACCATTCGCACTCACATTCAAACCTACGGGCAATTTAGAGTCTTCAATCAACCTACCACGCATGTTTTTTTTTTGGGGGGGGGGGTGTGGGAGGAAACCGGAGTGCCCAGAGAAAACCCACGCAGGCATGGGGAGAACATGCAAACTCCACACAGGCGGGGCTGGGATTTGAACCCCGGTCCTCAGAACTGTGAGGCAGATGCGCTAACCAGTCCTCCACGATGTCGCCCTAGTATAATAACTCGTGCCTAATTTGAATAACAGAATTCCTGGATAAATTAGGACAGCCTTACCTCCTCAAAGGAAAACAGCGCAGGCCATCTCTCCTGGACCTCAGATACCATAGGCTGGCACACCACGACTTCTCTCCGCCTGAGGGAAAATGTTAAATGTGAAACTTAATATTGGGATTGAAATCTCCTGCTGTCTGAAAGTAGCCTTATTTACATCACTGTCATATAATTTGCGCATGTCTGCCATACACCTGCATAACTTACATGGACGGGAGTTTGTTTGTTGCTCAATGTTAACATCATATCTCCACACAAGGATAGCACTCAACCCATTACAAAACGGGTAGTAAGCTAATAAGCTTTACTACGGCAGACGTGCAGTAAAAAAGCCAGTTTGAGATACCGCCATTTAGTGATGAAAGTCTGTATCTGAATATCAGACATGATTAACATTAAACAGTATCAAACATTACTTTTTGAGATAAAACCTTAGCATAGAAGTAGGTGAAGGGCTGGAAATATTTTAGTTAGCTTAGCTGGTAGGGAAAAATGCTTGTCCGTTCCCACTTCTGTCCAGAAAATGTTCAAACGCTAGAATCAAACTGCAGACCAGACAGAAATCCGGAATGGTAAAAACAATTCAGTTCACATGCAACTGTCCACGTTTGGTCAAGTTTTCTTCGGGGGTTTCAGTTAAGAAATTGTCGACGGACTGTCATGACACGGCTCAGGTTCGGTCGGAGATGAGTTCGCCGCTCGGTCGAGTTCAAACTGGTTCAGACCGTGTGCGCATGCGCACTTCAGTAATGATGTGGGGTTTCTCACAGGTTCCTGATTTAACTCAAAAAATCTCCTCAAAAGTCAATCATCTTTGTTGTGCTATTTAGAAAATATTACTTTGGACAACAATGAGAGAAATTTGTTGGGCAGACAAGTTTTTGTAGGTTGTAAATCGAAACCTTGATTTCTGAGTCAGTTTAGTTTGAAAAGTTTGAGATGAGATCAACAATTGCTAGTTATCGATTTTACAGTGTGGGTGAGAGGCGGGGTACACTATGAACTGGTCGCCAGCCAATTGTAGGGCACATATCGACAACCAATCATTCACACTTACATTCACATATTATAATATGTATACAATTAAATATAATATCAAATATAATAAAATAAATAATTTAAAAATAATAAAATAAAATAAAAAAATATTATTTATTATTATTTATTAATAATAAAATATATATAAAATAAAATAAAGTAAAAAATTATTTAATTAAAAAATAATTAAATAATAAATAATAAACCTAATTTGAAAACACACTAATTTGAAAATAATGAAAATTATGCTTTATAAAGAATACAACATCATTTTAACATTATCGAAATTATAAATTAAAAATAACAAATCATTTCGTATCATTTTAAAAACAATACATTATGTTTTAAGTAATCTAAGATGTGATATCAGTCATCAGAATTGTTCAGATTGATATTTCTGGTCATGTCACAAAATTAATTGCCAGGTCACTTGTTGCTAGGTAGCTTTCATCAATATCAGTCAGGCTGTTGACAAAAGAGGGACTGAATTGACTGTTAATTCACTCCCAACTAGTTTGCTGTCCAAAAAAAACAACATGACATTAGTTATTGATCTACTGTTTTGTATTAACTATAAAATACATACTTTAGAATGCTGTATTTGCTTCCTGGGTCAGGACAGAGTCATCACTGGTGTTGATCCATTACTTAGCCTTGGCAGAGGTCTGCCGTCTGATCTAGCTTTGTGTTGACTTTGATTGTTAAATGAAACACTTGGCTCCATGTGTGTGTGATGTGCAAACAGGCAGCTTTAAGGCTTGTGTATGTGTGCACGCACGCGCGCGTGTGTGTGCGTGCGTGTGTGTGTGTGTGTGTGTGTGTGTGTGTGCACGACGCAGCATCAATCACATCTCTCCCAGAGAGTTGTCATCACCCACCTGAGCAATCTGTGCAGCCTAGAGGGCACAAGCACTCGCTAACGTACTGTAGCTCAGGGCACGTGCTGTGATATTAAACACATCATCCCTCACCTTCATCACTCATCCGGATGACTTCTTTGTCCCCAGCGGGAATTGACGGAATAAACGACAGGCCTCTTAAGTCCTCCACTCTTTTCTCCGCTCCCCCTCTGCGCAGGGTTTGCCTTCCCTGACTGGGCCTACAAGCCGGAGTCGAGCCCGGGATCACGGCAGATCCAGCTCTGGCACTTCATCTTGGAGCTGCTGCAGAAGGAGGAGTACCAGGGCGTGATCGCGTGGCAGGGCGACTACGGCGAGTTCGTCATCAAGGACCCAGACGAGGTGGCTCGATTGTGGGGGATCAGGAAGTGTAAACCTCACATGAACTATGACAAGCTGAGCAGAGCACTAAGGTACTTGATATAATAATCCCAATCATTCAATGACAGTGTCATGCACAGGCAGGGGCGGACTTGGGGGGAAATGTGGTCCGGAAGTCATAGACAGACTGGCCCAGTTCATGCGCGCCGTGGGGAGCCAGCCAGCCGGTAACAAAAATTTCACGTAGCAAATAAATAAATTAAAAAAAAAAAGAATTTTATGCTCTTTTGGACCATAATTCATGGAGTAGTTAATAACCTCAAAAAACAAAGACAAAAGCAGCAGAGTAAGGACCACAGATCATTTTACACTTGAGACTATGTGAGTCCAGGGATGCACATGTCATGGAAACAATGAGTCTCAACCCAGGAAAAATTAGTCCTTGCAATTTATCATCACGGAATACAGCTAGCGTAATCCTACGCTATATCATGGTTCTTGTTTCGCGGTCCTGCTATATTGCATATTTTTATTCCAGGTGTTACTTTGTTTTTATACTGTTAGTACAATATGTTTGTATTATCCACAGTGTTGCCACAGTTACCTTGAAAAACTAACTTAGTTACTTTACTGATTACTTGAGTTTAAAAGTAAATTAGTTAGAAAAAGCAACTTTTTAGTTACTTTCAGCAACTGTCAAGTGGCAGGAATATCACTTATCCACAGTAAAAAAAAAAAAAAGGTTAGTGCAGACTAGACATGCCAACACAGACCAGTAAGTACCTAAACATAAACAAGCACACCATTTTCAGTACACTTCTCTGAAGACTCTTAACTGATAGATAGATCCCGATTGTGGTCCATGAAGGTGTGTGCGTGTGCGTGTGTTTGTGCGTGCGTGTACATAAACGTGAAAGTGAGTGCCGGTTTGATATTGGAGGCACACACACTCACCCACACCATTGCTCCCACCATTGTAATTTTGATGCGAAGAGCAAGAAAAGGTGACAATATTAACTGCAACTGTTGAACTAGCAAAACTGTATGTGATTGACTGGGAGGCGGGGGGGAGCACTTACTTACGTGACATCAACCATGCAGCGCGTTAAACCAGCTCACAGTCCGGGCTACAGACGAAGTTGAAGGTTCTCACTTTTCATTGTAAATATTATATAATAGTAATCGTAATAGTACTGTAAGTCCTTCAGTGAGTCAGTCCTTATTGTATGATGAATTACCTAAGAGCCCTTAGGTATGAATAATTAACCCACAATGCATTGCGCACTTAACACACCAGTAAAACTGTATTCTTAATGTGTAAATAAAAAAGAAACAGCTATCAAATACACTTTTTACTAAGGAAAATAACAAAAATAGTGTGGCAATCGTGCATTCCTTTGCACTTTTATGGTACTGTACCGTCACTGTGCATTGTAGAATAAACGATCACCTCCAATCGTTTTCTTCTGTTTGTTGAAAAATGAAAGGTCTGTGTGAATGGTTAATGTCTATTAAATAGCTGGATTGGTTGTGTTTGAATCATCATCCATCAATAAATACTTGGTGAGAAACATTGATGACTCCAAAGTAACTACTGTCTAATTACGTTTCTGGGAAAAGTAACGTGTTACTTTGCTTGTTCCTCAAAATGATGGCATTTTGGAACATCGCTGGTTATCCGTTGCTCATGTTCTCTCTCAGTATATTATGTGTGTTTAGACCTGTCATGATAGCAAAACTTTTTCGGGCGATATATTTTCCTAAAAACTATCACGAAAAATGATAGTGTCATTGATGTTTTTTTATGCCACTGATATAATTAGAGCATAATAATTCAAGTACATCCTTTTTAAGAATAAGTCCCTTTTAAAATTACTTTGATTAATGATTACTTTTAGAATGACTGAATGAACATTGACATTGTTATGTAGAACAATAAATGAAATATCTTAGATAAAATAAATTATAAAAAAAACAGACTCAAGTCCTGTTCCCAAAAATTGTACTACAAATATTCGCACAGTTGGTATAAACAGTCATTAATGCCTTAACACGCAATATACTGCCATTCAAGTTTTCAGTCAATTAAGAAAAAGTGCCAAGTAGCAACATTGATAACAACACAAGTCGATTAAAGCAACCAAGTGTTGATTCAAGATGTGTACTATTTTTTAAAAGTCTGCAGCTTTTCTTGAAACGCTGCTTTCTCAACATGTTCCAAAGCTAAATCTTTTACAATCGTGAGTATGCTATACTGTGTATAATGTTAGCATACGTGCGCCATATTCACGTTTGTATTTCCATTGTTGGGAAAACAGTTCCATAATTGCAAGCTGATGGGGAACTGGAAATGTCCCACCGTGATTTTTGTTCCCAGCGGAAGAAATTGGGTGGGATGGTTGTGTTTCAAATGGATTTTGTCACTTTGAGGTTTGTGCTGTCTTACATACCAGCTCGTTGGTGTTAGCGGGATGGCCGTGTTGATCTGGCTTGAATCCAAAACGTTCCCACATCGTTGCGGTGGCGTTAGTCTTTGGAAGTAATTCCATTTATGCCGCTCAATTTTCTGTAACTGCAGCTGCCGGCTCCCCGTCAGAAAATTTAGCTTCGCGTACGCTAGCGCCCGCATTTCATATGCACGCGCACACACACACCCAGACACGCACACGGTACGCTAGCACCCGCATTTCATATGCACTCACGTGCACACACGCACAGAGACGCGCACACGGTACGCTAGCGCCCGCATTTCATATGCACGTGCGTGCACACAGACGCACACACGGCCAATCAGATGGAGGGTCCCCGCTCTTCACTACCTCTGACTGGTTTAGAGACCACGATGAAACCCATTGTGTGTCTGCTTTCAAGTCGAAGATAGTTTTTTTTCTTACTCAAATGACTGGGCAGCTGAATGCACCCTGTTTTTTTCTCCCCCTTTCTGTTTCACTGGCTTTTTCGCCTTACGGCAGGGCCGGCCCACCAGGGATATCCCTGGTCTCCCCATATGCCAATTCACCCTTGTGCACAGGTGTCAAACTCAAGGCCTGTAGGCCAAATTCGGCCCTCTGCCATTTTATGTAACCTGCCAAAGCGTGCCACATTTTTCCCTTGATTTCTTTTTCAACAAAACTAAAAAAACTCTAAAAATGATAACAACCAAACACAGGGGCAATTATGTAATATTATGGGGCCATTATTAGGGTTCCCACATGGAGCATATTGGATAAGGGACAAAAAGTGTGCAGTGGACCCCCTCTTCCTCGCTGGACTAAAAAAAAAAAAAAAAAAAAAAAAATAAAGTTTACAATTTTTTTTCATCCATCAATTTTCTGAGCCGCTTCTCCTCACTCAGGTCGCGGGTGTGCTGGAGCCGATCCCAGCTCTCATCGGGCAGGAGGCGGAGTACACCCTGAACAGGTTACCAGGCAATCGCAGGGCACATACAAACAAACAACCATTCGCACTCACATTCACACCTACGGGCAATTTAGTGTCTCCAATTCATGCATGTTTTTGGGATGTGGGAGGAAACCGGAGTGCTCGGAGAAACCCCACGCAGGCATGCGGAGAACATTCAAACTCTACACAGGCGGGGCTGGGGATTGAACCCCGGTCCTCAGAACTGTGAGGCTGATGGTCTAAACAGTCGCCTACCGCGCCGCCCAATTTTTTGTTTTTTGTTTTTTTCTTCTTCTTCAAAAACACTTATTGTTGGTTTATCCTCGCTTATTCAAGAATTTGGGGGCTTAAATATTTAAAAAAATATAAAAAATAGATGTATTTTTTCAATGCAATTATAATGGGCATCAATTAACCGCAGATTTTTGCTATTCACATAGATGCCTATGTCTGTAAACAAATACAGGGCAGCTATAAGCTTCTGGCTAAAAGATGTCATGGCTAGTAATGTGTTGTTACTTTTTGAAGTGCAGTAAAAATGCCTTTCCCGGGCTCTTCAGATGTTGCCAAAGCAATAACAAATGTCATTATTAGTGTTTTTATAGCACAATATTTTACACTGTTCAAACTGTGACTGTTGTACATCTGCATCATTTATTTCTTAAAAGAAGACAAACCATTGATGTTGTAGTTTCCTAAAAAGAAAAGATGATTGTTTTACTTTAAAAGTCATTCAATTGTTTCCTGGTTTCCTCCAAAATACGAGCTGTTGGTTTTGCATTTGTTCCCTTACTCTACCCAGTGTAGACTGAACGAGGAACTGAGTACAGGGCACATACCAAACCGTAATTTCTGGCAGATGGTTTCACCCCGAGCGTTTATACTTTATGCGGATTCACCAGTATAAGCACCGCCACTTAGGGTAACCATAAATACGATCTGGCTCATGATCAAAACAAGTGTGACACCTTATTTTCTGGAGAAATAATTGACTAACCTTGACTAAGAAAGTGCACCAACTTAGGAATTTTCCGAGTTATCACTTGGTCGATATTTTTTGCTTTGTGTTGCAAGACAAAATTTGTCACTAGCTCTAAATGCTGCTGGATCTAGATGGTGATAGAGAATGCCACAATATCCTGAGTTAATTACACACAGGTGCTATCCCGCCTCTATTACGGCATTGATACTACAGTATTCCCCTGCTGTATCACGGTTCATTGTTCGTGCTCCCGCTATATTGTGTTTTTTAAAGCGACTGTTTCTTTTATGGGTTTTTACAGTACTAACTTAATTCCCTCTCATGTGGGAAAGGAGAGCCCCAGTCGCCACTCGCCAATGCACTTTTCAGCCGTTTATTGAGCATGAACACAAACTCACGCAAAAGCTGCTGTTGGCCACAGCTCACATCCAGACACTTACACAGAGACTCAGCGACATTACTGCCAGTATTTTCTTTACATTTTATGCTTAAATTTTGTTTTCAATGTTTAAAAGGTGTTTTAATAAGTTTAAATGTGTTTAAAGCATGTGGGAGGGGTAGAATTATTTTTATATGGTCTTACAATATCGCAAATTTTCACCTATTGCGGTTGGTCCTGGAACGCATCCCCCAGGATAAACAGAGTTTACTGGACCTCCAAAGGCAGGAGCCTTGAATGTGAAATTGTCTTATGTAAGCTCATGTTTACATGGATGATAAAAATGATGAGATACATTTTGGACCCTCTGCTCTGGGAACGTCAATATTCCTCAATTGCTCCTCCTTATCGGCAACCATCTTAATGGAGAGTTGATAGAGGAGTTGGCCAACAAACAAAGTCAATAAGGAATTCGACCTGAAGTTTCAGGGACTTCTTCAAACTTGTTTAATTTAAACACATTTCGAGCACCCCCAAATGCATAGTTATCATAAATGATTGTGCCCACCCCCTCTGCCTCCTGGGTTCCCGTGGCCTCTTCTTAATGGGGGTTGTCGTCGGAGTCTAATTGTTATGAATTGGCTGGGGCCACAATTAGCCTTCTTAATTAGCCTCACTTAATTGCTCAATTAAGGGCCACTGCGCGATTGCCACGCCAAGCAAAACGCACGTCGGCATGTTGGGGCGCTGATACATACGTGCCGCTCCGTGTGGGTTGATGTCTTGCATAATGAGCCGTTTTAATGCTTAGCTTTCTTTGTGGATACTTTCAAACAAAGGAAGGCCCACATTTAGTAAATTAGTGACTAAAATAATGCATTACAGTTATTTCACCCTCCCACTTGAGTGTTCGGCTCGTTCACCTAAGCCAGGTGGGATGTACACACACCTCAGTGGTGGCACAGGAAACTAACATGTCCACCGGGGTTGTTACGATAAAGACCGCCCTGCTTCCCCTCCCAATTTTGTTTTTCAGACACTCTCCCGATGCATTATGTAACTACAGAGAGTTCATTTTATTTGCGACTTGATTAATCCAACTGTTAATGTCCAAATTAGGTCCACCAGAGGTAGTGTTCAGAATTAAACTGCTAGCTTCGTTAGTTTTATTTCTAGCAACCTTCACTTTGACTCCACTACATTTCCTAAGTATAATGTACACTTTTACTCAAGTACATTTGCCCTAATCACCTTCGTTACTAGTCACTACAAATTCAAAGAAATTGTTCACTGGCAAAAACAGGGGTGTCAAACTCATTTTGTTGCAGGCCACATTGTAGTTATAGCTTCCCTCGGAGGGTCGTTATGACTCTTAACCCATATAAATGTATGATTAGCTCATATTATTTTATACCACAACAAATTGGTGGATAACTAGTTTTGAAATCAGAAGTTAAGGGTGATAGCTTGTTCAGCTATTATTCAGTTTATTTTGAAAAAGAGGATTGGTAATGAAAAATGCTTGCAGTTTCTCAACGTTATTCAAGGTGAAGACAATGTTCAGTTTTTGTATTTTAGCAAGAAACAAGAAGTGGACGGACATGATTTGCTTTCGCGGGCCACATAAAATTATGTGGCAGGCAGGATCTGGCCCCCTGGCCTTGAGTTTGACACCTCTGGCTTTATTCCTGAATCGCGGAGCACAAAACGGAGCATTAAAATGTTAATGCAATTTAGTCGCAGATCTGCCTCGTGCATTGCATTTTTGAACATGGAGTTACCCACTTCAAAACATAAAAGAACCAAAACCATATTGTGGTTTGAAGTATTTTGCGACTTTCGGAGTACATTTTTCACCAAAATGTTTGGTCGAATTTGGAATTATACAACTTTGAGTGTTCCACTTCTTACATTGCCCTGCAATTGGCTGGCAACCAGTTCAGGGTGTACCCCGCCTCCTGCCCGATGATAGCTGGGATAGGCTGCGGCATGCCCGCGACCGGCTCAGGAGAAGCGGCTCAGAAAATGGATGCATGGCACTTCTTACATTGCAGGCCTCTGAGATATAATGGAATTTCTCATGCTGACATCTTGTCTCCTAGCAACAAAATCAAACGGAATATGTCTCATGCGGTATTGAATGGAAGTATTGAGACACAAATTGATTCAAGGAGGGAAGAGATGTATTTAAAACAGTGGGAAATGAGCATAGCGCTTCCCTCGCAGCTCTGTTTACTGATTCATTTCCATAAAATCCCCAAACCTTGATGCCAGTGTTGTTAAGCCTTCCCCTCCTTCATTCTTTATCCCCATCATTCGATTACCTCTGCTGTGTTGCAGGTATTACTACAACAAGCGCATTTTGCACAAAACCAAAGGGAAGCGCTTCACATACAAGTTCAACTTTAGCAAGGTGGTGCTAGTCAACTATCCCATCCTCGACATGGCCAACTCGCCCTTCTTCCTGGCCCAGAACCACTTCAATGGAGGCTCCACCGCACCCGACTGCACCCCGGAGGTACTACAGACATTTCACAGTCGACTCTATTTCACCGCAGCCAAGAAAAGTCATTTACATGCTGTGTCATTAACATGAAAAAAGCCTGGAAAAATCTGCAAAGCCAGGCATGCTGTTTTTTTTTTTTTTTTATTGAAAATTTTATTTAATTCTAACAAAAATCATTCATGTCATGCAGTTTTGCCGTTCCAGTTAGCAGGTGCCTGCTGGGCCTTTCCTGGATGTATGAAAATGGGTATCCATAAAAAGAATCTACGCATTTGTAAATGGCATCACTTTCCAATGAAAACCTGATTGTAAAAGTCTATTTCATAGCAAAATATCTGACATTTTGTTCAAGATCAAACTTTTGGCCCCCCCCCCCCAAAAAATAATCAGATATTTTAACAATGCGTCTTAAGATCACTATTTCTCACTGGATTAGAACTCAATCGAAGAACAAAATGTGGGTATCATTTAGCATCGATGTACTGTATGTATTATTCATTTTCTTGGTTGAACCAAGATGTTTAACTTTCTCTGCGAGATGATCAAAGTGAAGAATTCATGGACCAAAAATGATATGATTCCGTCTCATATTTTAACAACGTTAGCTGTTTTGGCATTTTACCTTGGAAATACAGTGGTACCGCAACATACGGGTGATCCAACTTACAAGTTTCTATTTTTTGTCCAGTTGCGAGCAAACATTTGAGTTACGAACACTAAATGGTGGCAGCAAATTTCAAGCAAGCAGCAGATAGTGAAAAAAAAGGCTGAGTGCTTGCTTCAAGCTGTTTATTGTCATTTTCAATTTAAGTTTACACATAAAACAAAGGGAATTACACATTGTGTATTTAACCAAACCACATAACTTACAAAATTCAGCTCGCTTAATGCTAACTCACAATGTAAAACGGCATACGCGGGCTAACAAAACTAGTATTAATGTTGATATAAGAATACTCACAGGCATATAGTCTTTATCCTCTGCAAAAAAACAACAATCACTGCAATCGATTTCATAACTTAGTTGTGAAAGTTTTCTTTGTGTATTATTATGTCTGTAATATACTGCCCCCTAGTGGCCAAGGCGTGCACGCTCGAAGGAGCAAAATGTCAAAGGACATTGAAATATGAAATCACGATGCAAAGAAAATGTTTTATTCTTTAAATTCTAAGTGAATATGTTATTACTGTATGTTTTTTATAAAGTACAGTACAGTAGGGTGCTTTTTTAACACGTTTGAAAGATTTTGGAATGGATTCAGAGCATGTCCATTCATTTCAATGGGGAAAGATGATACGAGTGTGGTCACTGAAAAAATTGTAAGTCAATCGATGAGCAAAACTCCCTCTGTACAGAAAAGTTTCCATGTGATCTCAAAAAGTGCTTTCATGTTAAAAGTACAGTACCAGTGTCATCTGTCACTCGTCTGTGCTATGCTTAAGGTCGCGAGGAGACGGCTTTGAGTCGTCCTTATCCCCCCCCCAAAGACGACATGATCCCCTCTTCTCTCTCATCCCCCGTCTTCGGTGGTGTATCCGCGTGTCATCGATCGAAAATGAAAGCGGGGTCGCGTCAGATCAGATCAATGGCGCGGGTCGTTAATGCGGTTTGTTAAGCAAACGCAGATCTCGCAGCTCGGGGAGTACAGTCTCGCCTTTCAAACTTGGGGTGACACGGGTTATTGATCTGGGGAGAAGGGGGACAAAAATCCCCCCTTTGTCCCCAGGATTCCTCCGATTCATCTGTTCCATTTGCTTCACCTCGTCTCCTTCTCCCTCGTGTATTCTACGCCCTACATCCTGAATGAGTGTCACTCCCTCAGATCTCGCTCCCGTCCGTCCTCAATCCGGGCCGCGCTATGGTCCGGCTTTCCTCCTCATTTATCCTTTGTAGCCTCAAACGTGTCCTCCCCTCCACAGCCCCCATCACATGACAGCCCTTTGTATCCGCGTCCTTGCCTCCGCTCCTTCGCCGTTTGCATCACGCTCCTGCAGGACGCTTCGCTGTCAACACGCGACGGGAGCCCGCTCTTCTGCAGCGCCACCACCAGGGCATGTGTGGGAAAAGGACAAACACTTTTGCTCCTTATTCCGAAGTGTGGTTATTTCTCGGGAAGACGCAAACACCACCTTGCCTGAAATGACTGATGTTGTTCATGTGACAGAACACTGACTGTTTCACTGTTGAACGTACACACCGATTACAACTAATTTCTGAAATATATGCCTTTCTCTTGAAAAAAAAAAAATATATCCAAACATTACAGAGCTTTTTTCTTGAAAATATGTGACTGTTGCTCTATTAAAAAAAAATAAAAAATAAAAAATATTTTTCAAAGAAATGTAAATAAAATTATCTCAAATATACTGGGATTTTCTTAAAAAATATACAACTATCTTCAAAGTGTCTTTTGTCTAAAAATGAAATAAAACTTTTTTTCCTTGAATAGATAGATAGATAGATATGTTTCTCTCAATCATAAAAAAGTACAAAATATTTTTTTAAATCCTCAAATACATACCATTTTTGAAAAAAAAAATTTCTCTTAAAAATATACAAGTTTTTCTCACAAATATGACTTCTTCTAAAAAAAAAAATATTCTCAATAATATGAAAATTTCTCAAAAATGTAAACTCTTATTCTCAAATATAATGTGTTTTTATTGAAAATAGAATGTAAAAAATATCTGTTTTCATTTCTTTTGAAAAGCTTTTTTCAAAAACCTATTCAACTTTAAACATAAAAGAATCCTCCAACATAAGAATTTTTCAAAATTTGGAATAATTTTGTTCATGACAATTTTCTTAAAATGTAGCAACTTTTTCTTCAAAAATATTCTCAAACTTTTTTTTGCCCATCAAACCTACAGCAGATATACAATATAAAGTCGACACAACGATGTCCACTTTATTTTCAGAAATCGGACTTTTTTGGGTTAAAAGTCTGAGTTTTTCCGGGAATATTCTGACTTTTTGTCATGTAAAATGACAATTTTATCTTAATATTCAAATTCTCCAGAAATCTGACTAAATTCTCAGAATATCACAAAAATTTCATCATTGATTCTTATCATGTTTAGATTTTTTTAATATTACAATTTGCAGTATCTCATAGAGTTCTGGCGTTATCTTTACAACATTCTTTTTTTCTTACAAAATTCCAACTTTTTCTCAGAGCATTAGAATTTTTTTCTTGCAAAAAATTACAACTTTATTCTCTCAATAGTCCGACTTTTTCTTTTAAAAGTACCGGTATGCCTTTTTTGGGTTGATTAGGATTACTTTTTTTCACATAAAATTAAAACTTCATTCTTAGATTATTTTAGATTATTAAATTTTTCAACAATTGTCTTTTTTGTACTTTTTTGACTTTTTTCTGGTTTTGCAAAATTATCTGAATGTCATAACTTTTACTCCTGGAATTATGACTTTATTCTCATAATATCAGGACTTTTCTTGGAATATTATGACCTCCATACCATAATTTTACTTTTAACCTGCTAAAATTACAAATGTATTTTCCTAATTTTAAAATTTCTCTATCCTGTCTTCATTCTTATAATATTCCAACTTTTTTCTCGCAGATTACATTTTCTCTGGAAATTCTGACGTTCTTAGAGTATTATGACATATTAATTATCATATGGTGGCACGGTGAAAGACTGGTTAGAGCGTCTGACTCACAGTTCTGAGGACCGGGGTTCAATCCCCGGTCCCGCCTTTGTGGAGTTTGCATCTTCTCCCCGTGCCTGCGTGATTTTTCTCCGGGCACTCCGGTTTCCTCCCACATCCCAAAAACATGCATGGTAGGTTAATTGACAACTCTAAATTGCCCGTAGGTGTGACTGTGAGTGCGAATGTTTTTTTGTTTGTATGTGCCCTGCGATTGGCTGGCAACCAGTTCGGGGTGTGCCGCGCCTCCTACCCGATGGTGACTGGGATGGGCTCCAACGCGCCCGCGACCCTAGTGAGGAGAAGCGGCACAGAAAAGGGATGGATAATTCTCATTTGACTTCTCTCTCCTAAAATTATAAATGTAGTACCCTATTCTGCCAGTAAAATTACATTTGACCTTTTTTTCTTGAAAAAAAAATGACTTCATTCTCATAACATTCAATTTTTTGTCTGATGTGCCAAAACAAGTTTTTTTCACTTGTATTTAAAAAAAAAAAAAAAAAAAAGAAGAAAAAGTACTTGTCGCTGGAGGAAACACATTTCTTATTCCTTTGTGTATTTTTCCTTTTCTCTCGTTGTGTAGACCATCCAGTCCCTGTTTCCTCGCTTACCAGACTCGGGCCGAACCTCCTCCCTGTTTGATCGAGGGAGCACAGCGCCGGGGCCAGAAGGAGACAAGCTCCGACTGGACACATTTCCTTTCCTGAGTTCAGGTGAGAAAAGTTGTGTGGCATGTTGGGAAACAATAGCCAGAGGAAACTAGCGGCTTATGGCGGGCAATACGACAACCACCGTGGCGAATGGTGAGAAGCGAGCGAGCGTGCAATGAGGATGTGGGCAGGCCTGAGCAATGAAGTCACTGAGAACAAGAGTGGGCTAACTCCATTTTTGTCATTTTGTAGGAGAGTGGCTTAAAGTTTTATAGCTGCAACAAAAGCTGCTGGCTTTATGTCTTAGTGATTTATATGCAGGCGTGCACAATTTAGAAGCTGACACTGGAGTGGATTTTGGCTCCCACTCCCTGAGAGATTGATCCCATTCACTCCCAATCCTGATAAAAGATTTTACAGAATCGCACTCCCATCCTTTGTGTTTCTCTTTTCACCCATGGTCAATACTGCTCCATTTTATCTTGAAAGTTACCGGGACTGGACCGTCCACTCCTGGTGATTTTGTTGTCATAGTTCCTGCTCCCGCTGACTCTCGCTCCTGCCCAATCCTGTGATTAATAGTGGAATTCACTCCTATCCAGGTGGGAATCCCACGGGACCCGGTAGGAATCCTGACAAATATATATATATTGTCTTATTACAAAATGTTTAGTGCATTAGTGGTCTAAGTCCCAGCATTATCTTGCAGTATTTCACGAAAAATGAAAAATAACATTCACCGAGGCTAAAGCATCACTTTGTGTCTTAGAGTCTTCTATCAATCCCTGAACCTCACTTTCTGGGATGTTTTGTGGCAGGTGGAGCCTGATTTCACCAGCACTGCCATCTTAGAAATGGGAGTTGGCCCAGTGTTGCACTGATAAATCAGGAAAAGCGTAAAGTGCAGTAAATAACTGCCCACTATATGTCACAATTGGAACTAAACATTGATTTAAACCAGTATTGATCTGAAAGATGTGCATTTTTGTATGTTCATTTCTTGACTCAACTTAAAATGGAGTTAACCCATTCTTGCTCTCAGTGCTTCAATTATTAAGGAAAATGAAAGGGATGGCAGGCTTCAGTCAAGACTGAGAGGTTAATTATATATATGAATTACACATACTATTGCCAAACAAGCAGATGGATGGATGGAAGGAAGGAAGGAAGCAAAGAAAGAAGGTAAGGTCACTTCATTGACCTATACTCTTTAATGAACTCCACACATACACACACACACGCGCACACAAAATAAAGAGAGCGAAGGGGTAGGTAGTGTGTAAACAGATGCACTAACGAGACCCCCTCCTCTCCTTCTCTTCTTCTTCATCCTCCACAGTTTGTCCTCAGGTCTTATTCCCTTCTCCCTCCCATGTGTCCCTGCCATCCTAATCCCTTCCCAGGCAGGAAGGCCCTAATTGAGGGTGCAGGCTTCAGTTTGTGGCCTGTGGGCGCCCATTACTGTGTTTTCATAAGCAAGCGAGAGAGGCCCGTCTGACTGATTCAATATTCATGTGACTGCCAGCTACTCCCGCCACACATACACACACACATGCAAGCACACACACGCACGCACACAGTTCAGCACTGTCAAATTAGGCCCGCATAGTAAATAACGTAGCAGGCTGGCAGAGGGGAAAAGAAAAAGAAGGGGGGAATGCGGGAGTGAGTTGCTTGGCAGTTGGAAGGAAGTCTGGCTGCGCTGGGAGGTGAAAATGCTTTTGTTTGTTCATAATAAAAAAAAAATTTTTTTAAAAATTCACAGCCTCCCAGCGCAAGTATTTTCCTGTTATTACAGCAATTCGAAGTGTAGTGGTTTAATTCACTCGAATCTTTGATCATCTTTCACAGTTGAAATGAATGGAAAAGCCATTAATCCGTTCTACTACTGTAGTATTATATGGCACTTTTTAAAACATAGAGGAACAACATAATTAAATAGAAAGTAAAGAATTAAACTGTTTATACTTCATGATTTCATGCTGTAAGGGTCAGAGGACAAAGATGTATGGGGTCAGTTAAAATTCATATTTGCATTGTTTATATGTTATGTAATACATGCACGTCACTTCGAAATGGCAGATGTGGTTGGTAAAGGAGTTCTAGAGTTATCAGGAAAGTTTTTAACCTTTGTCCTCTGACCTTTAATTCATTGTGATGCTCCTCCTGATGGCCACCAGGGGACAGTATAATACATACAGCCATGCTACACATATATTTGATGATAAAACAGAAAATCGTCGTTGTGAAGTTCGAGGTCACCATCGAACACGCCGAACTCAAATTTTTGCTTACGACTCGAGACAAAAAAATCAGCCGAGCGACAGCTCATATCTCAAAAACAAGTCAAGTCACTTGCAAGTCTATTCACCACTGTACTTTATAGAAGTTATGAGAAACTGTGGTAAAGTTACAAGAATGAAGTCGTAATGTTACAAGAAAAAAGTATTTCTCATCAAAGGAAAAGTTGTAATATTACAAGAATAAAGTCAAAATCTCACCATCCATGAAAATACAAACACTAACTAAGGACAAAATGCCAATTTTATTCTCATAATTGCGCTTTTTTACTTGTAATATTACTTTTTACAACGTTACATTACAGTTTATCTCATGGAATTAAAAATTCACTCTTGTAAATTCTGACTATTTTCTTTCAAAATACCAGCTTCATTTTCAGAATATTTTGACTCATAAAATAATGACTTTATTCTGGGGGGGGGGAATACAGTTTTTGTTTCCTTGTGATTTTTAATTCCCAATATTATTACAATACTTTTTGCTCACAAATTCTGACATTTTTTTCTTGCAAAATTGAAACTTCATTCTCAGAATATAACTCTTTCCTCATAAAATTTTCAGTATTCTCGTAAAATTTTTCTCATAAATGTGATTTTTATTTCCCTCAAAAATGAACGTACTTTTCTTAATGTTATGACTTCATTCTCATACGTTTTTCCCCCCCTAAAATTTGGACTTCAAGTCATAATTAAAAGACAAAGAAATCGTAATGTTGCGAGATTTCCATTGATTTCCAAAAAAAAAGCTACAATGTTGACAATGAAGGTGTAACTTTATGTGAAAATATTTGCAATATGACAAAAATGAAGTCTTAATTTTAAGAGAAAAAAAATTAATACAGTGGACACAGACTGAGCCCGACTGCCAATCACGAAAATCTGTGAATAATTAAGACTCCTTAGTCTTGCCATGAAAAAAAGGAAAAATGCTGAATGCTAATGTGCAGGGATCCACTGTATTGCAAAAGTTATGTAGATTAACAAGAAAAAAAAAGTAGCCAAGTTACAATCATGAATTTGTAACTTCCTGAAAATAAAATATGAGATTCACTTAAATTTACAAGAGAAAAATGCTGCGAAGTTACAAATGCAGTAAAATTGATATTTACATAGATTTAATTAAAAAAGGTTGCAAAGTTATCGATTTTATGAGAATTAAGTCATAATTTTCAGAGAAAAAAAAATCACAACATTGTAAGATTAATGAGATAAAACATTTGCCAAGTTGCAATAATTAATGTGTAATTTTATGAGAAGAAAGAGATTTACATAGATTTACCAGAGGAAAAAAAAGTTGTGATGTTATGAGAATAAGGTGGAAAAATCTTGAAATTTATGAGGGGAAAAAAAAACATGCAAAATTGTGAATTTTACTAGAATGAAGTGGTAATTTTATGAGAATTTTTTTTTTAATGTTACAAGAATGAAGTTGTAGCAATGTGCAACCAACCTTAAGGCAGTTTTGTTGGGTTTAAGATGGTGGTGTGAAAATGAGCCCCTCCTCATTAGAATTGCTGATCCCACTGAGCATAATCAGTGAACATTCTTTGAGTTTGTGTGTGTTTGTACCCTTGAACCATTCATAAGAAAACCCCCATCTCCTCCATTTTGTAGACATAAAGCATTTATTGTAGGCATTCATAGCATTAACCTCCATGTCGTCCTCTGCACTAGGTGGCCCATGCTACACCAAACCTCCATCCCTTCTGGGCGCGTACCCCCGCAGCCCACCCTTCGACTACCCGTGGGGTTTCAACCCCTACCTCCCAGGGGCCTTCTCCCTCAACAACTGCCCCAAGCTGCCCCCCGGCTCCCTCTACCCCTCCCAGTTCTATCCCGGCCCCTTGCCCAGCAGCCTCTCTCAGCTGTCCCACCCCTTCACCACCCTGCTACCACATGGGGAGGCCGAGAGGGGAGCGGCCGGCGGGACCAACGGGGCGCTGGGGGGCCAGCCCGGCCGACCGACCGCGCTGCCCTACCCGGGGAGCCTGTCACTGGGCCGCGCCGACCTAGCCAACTCTCTGGTGGGCGGGGAGCGTGCCCGGGCCACACCCCCGATTCTGGGCCCGGGGCGCCAGAGCCCCACGGAGAGGCGGGGAAGCGTCAAGCGGGACGCCGAGTCAGACTCAGACTTGGAGATCACCGACCTGAGTGACTGCAGCTCGGACAACGAGCACGATTTTGCCACGGCCAAAGACGCCGCCCTGGGGGGGAAGAAGGCGGCTGCACTGCCTCTGCCCCTGCCGCCGCCCGTGTCCGCCCTTCCTCTGAAGGGGCTGATGCCCCTCACCCCACCTCCGCCGCTTCCTGCCATGTTGCATGAGCGCCACAGGGAGACAGACACCCTCAAAATGATCCACAGCTAATACTTCTTCTTCTTGCTCTGCGTTTCTCCCTCTTTGTCCACGTCTTTACCAACACTCGCCACTAGCCTTTTCTCCTGATTTTTTTTCAGCGTACCCCTTACTTCCCTGTTCCTTGTTCGAAAAGGAAGAAGTCTCCGTTTATGGCCACTTGCATCGTCAAATCTACATGAATGGCCTCTACTTCTGTCTCCTGTGCTCAAACTAAGGTTGACAAAGACGCAGGCCAGTACTACCACCCAGTGGTGTTCAGTGTGCATCTGTTAAAGTCACCTTCGTAGTCTTGTGCTTAAAATTGTTGCTCACAACTTCCTCTGATTATTTTATTTTGTTTCGATGTTTATCTTATTATAATTTAAAACACATTTCTAGTGGAGTGAAAATAGGCATATGAAATTGTAGATTTTATTGTCTTAATTTATTTTAATTCAAACAACATATCAAGTGTTGTGGGGGGGATATTGTTTTCAATATATTATTTATTTATTAATTTATTGTCTATGAATTCCTTTCAGTTCACCTAGATTAATTCAAACCACATTTTTGTTGGTTTCAGAAACATTTTGTCTTGTTTTTTAATATTTATTAATGTATTTTAATTTCATTGAATTTAAACCAAATCCCAAGTGGTGTAAACACCTATTTTTCTGTGTGTTTAATTGTTTCTCAGTTTATTTAAAATGAATAATAATGCAAACCACGTTAATAGTGGTATGAAAAGAATGTCTTGTATTTTATTGTTTCTTGATTTATTTCAATTTAATTTAAACCACATTTCTATAGGTTTGTTTTTAAAATCACATTATTCCAATAATTTATTTTCATTTCTAGTGGTGTGAAAATATCTGTATTTTTATTTATATTCTTGCACATTCTGGGGTAGAAAAAAAAGGGAACAAAGGAAGAGCAGACGTTTGAAATGTGTATAAATACTTGCGTGTGTATATGTTTTAATATAGTGTACATTTAATTATTACCACCTATGACGAGAGTTAGCCGTATCGTGGTGATTTAATTTCCGTATTTGATTCAACATGTCAGGGGGGCGGGGGGGTTAAAGTTATAAGCTTATGTGTATCAAAGGTTTCAATAATTCATAAGCAGATGTTTTTCTATGATGAGCTTATCGGGATGGTGTCTGATTTATTTAATTGTGCCCTTTAGTTTGTTTTTGTTTTTCAAAAATGTCCACTCTGCAAATCCTTTGGGGTGCACAAAATATGCTAGTAGCTTATTTTTATATTAGCATTCATCCAGTGTAAAGCCACAAAATGTTCTATTTCATTATATTAGCATTCATCCAGTGTAAAGCCACAAAATGTTCTATTTAATTTTCCATCCATCCTTCCATTTTCTGAGCCGCTTCTCCTCACTCGGGTCGCGGGCGTGCTGGAGCCTCCACCCTGAACTGGTTGCCAGCCAATCGCAGGGCACATACAAACAACCTTTCGCACTCACACCTACGGGCAATTTAGAGTTGTCAATCAACCTACCATGCATGTTTTTGGGATGTGGGAGGAAACCGGAGTGCCCGGAGAAAACCCACGCAGGCACGGGGAGAACATGCAAAACTCCACACAGGTGGGGCCAGGGATTGAACCCCGGACCTCAGAACTGTGAGGCCGACACTCTCACCAGTCATCCGCCATGCCGCCCTATTTCATTTTAGTTTATTTTAAAATTTCATTCCTTGGATAAAAAAAGAAAAAAAAAACTGAGCCACATTGTACTGCGTCTAGGCCAGTGAAATCTCTATTGTAAAGTTCCTAATGTGACACACAAGCGGGTGTAAATACTGTTTGCTGTGTGTGTGTGTGTGTGTGTGTGTGTGTGTGTGTGTGTGTGTGCGTGCGTGCGTGCGTGTGTGTGCACATCTCACATGCTTTGTTTTAATGTAAAGAGGTCACATTGGGGAAAAAAAGATTAATATCTTGAAAAGCAATAAACTTAATTATTCTGGATATTGCACTCTTGTTGTCACTTTCTTGGTTTATTTTCTATTGACAGAAAAAAACTACCATTATATTTTCATGTACATTTTTGGCATACTGTATATTTAACATGTTCGTATTTTACAAGATGATACAGAATTCTTTGAATGTTTAGTTTTGAATGTAATGTTTTTCTGTATAGTGATATGCTCGCCTGGGTTCAGCGACAGTGTGGATGTGAGTGTGAGTGGTTGTCTGGCTCCGTATCAGGCATGTGATTGTCCAGTGACCAGTCCAAAGTTCAGTCTGCCTTTTGCTCTAAGTCAGTTGGGTTTATAAAAAAAAAAAAAAAAAAGTGTGGCTGTTTCTGTGTTTTTATTTTAAATATTATTATTCGGATGAATTAATAATCATAATAGTTTATAGTAAATGTAAAACATGTATTTTATTATAAATCCACATAATAAAAATGTTCATTGTATTATTAATTGTATAAATAATTCAAACGTGTAAAAATGTAAGTATTTAGATCAAAAATCAAGATAGGACATCTTAATTTTTTATAAATTACTTTGATCAATAAATTCAATAAATATAATTATGGATTTAAAATTTAAAAATAAACATTTTCAAATAAAAACATTTCTTTCATCATATAAAATTAAGACTTCCATCCATCCATCCATCAGTTTTCTGAGCCGCTTCTCCTTAGTAGGGTCGCGGGCGTGCTGGAGCCTATCCCAGCTATCATCGGGCAGGAGGCGGGGTAACCCTGAACTGGTTGCCAGCCAATCGCAGGACAAATTAAGACTTCATTATCTTAAATTATTAATTTCATAAATTGTTCAAATGTTTGAAATTAAAACAGTGATAAAAAATCTAGATAACCTTCGTCTTAAGAAAAATATTAATTTGATCAATAAATGTAATAAATTCAATCATGAATTATAAGCAAAAACCATAAGTAATAGCTTTGCATTGAATCATTAATATAAAATGAAGACTTACTAAAATATTCATGTTATGAATAAATGTTATAAATAAAAAAGTATTTTTATGAATCAACTAATGAATACATTTTACAAATTATATATTAATTTTGTCAATAATTTTTGTAAATATATTTTGCATTTTTAGAAAAATAGTTTTTTCTAAAAATAAAAACAAGACCTTATTTTTATTTTTGTATTGATGGAATTAAAAACTGAAAACAAGACCTGAGTGTTTATTTTTTTCCCCCTAAGCAAAAGAAATGAGTAATAATATAACATGTAATACAGATGAGAAACAGCACTACTTTACATTGTACACATAATGTCAAATAAAACTGCATCATTGACTGCACTGTTATCATACTTGATTTTTTTAGCGCACAAAAAAACAATTGTGCTGATTTATCATTTCCAGATCAATATTACAGATCAGTTTCGTTCCGTCCATCCATCCATCCGAGTGGCACCATATTAAAGGATTTTCTTTGTCTTTGTTGGCGCACCAGGGGGAGCCAGAAGGCTTCAAAACAGAGCTTTTGACAAGTACCGTTGCTTTGATTCCACTGTATGATAAATGTCTGGGAAATCAATCTCTTTGTAGCGTCATTACGAACTGTTATCGCGTCAAAAGCCGACACAAACAGCGTGTCTGTTATAAACAAACGACTCTGAACGGTCAAAAAGCAGCGGAAATGTCATTTAAAGGGGGGCATTAACCCCCACAGACGTTTGTGGGAACTTTGTTGACGCGACGAGACACATTGATTAAAACAATTACACAAGTACTAAAACATTTAAGAGCGAGTGTTGTGCATAGCATAATGAGATTTTGTGATAAAAAAAATAGTTGATCTCATCGCGATAAAGTTTAAAATTTTCTAGGGTACAGTGAAAGGGGCCGATTTAGTGTGTGACACAGTGCGGAAGTGACTCTTTCACTGCATTTCTAAACAAAAAAACAAAACAAAAAACTTGGTTTTAAGTGCAAACCTCTTTCAGTCGTAATGTGGCATTACAAAATAAATTACTGTGTTTTTTATTATTTACATTTGGTGTGAGTGAGTGAGTCCTCGTGTACTTCCGCGTACTCCAATCGCCCCCCCGCCTACCTTTGCTCACTTCACTTCACTTCATGACACACGGCAACTTTTCGCAACACGAAACCTTATTTAGAAGCTCGGACAGACGTTTTCTCCTTCTTTGCGGGTGAGTAAAGCTTTAAAACTCGACCGCCGACAAGCTGCCGTGTGTGGCTTTAAAAATAAAAATGGTTAAAAATGTGACCGCGGAGGTGTTTTCTTTTTTCTTTTCTTTTCTTTTTTTTTTTTAACCCCCCGACAAATTCTCCAGCACGGTAACCATGCGCCGAAGGGGCGCTCTCTCTCGCCGGACTAGACCGCCTCCTCTGGGGCTTAGTTAGTTTTATTAAATACAACAGCATTTTAATGACTCTTCAAGCCACGGAGCGCTAAAGGTTGTGTGTCACGCGTGGCAATTCGTCCAAGGGGACGTTTATGTGTTCTGCTGTCGTTTTGGTTTGAGATCAAACGACGTGTTGCATTTAAGGCACAAAAATAATAGGGATTAAGAGTGTCAGTGGAGTTTTTCAATAACAGCTGACTGGAAGTAATGTTTGTAGCTTATTATTTGTGGCGTTTACGTACTGTGACTTGTCATCATGCCTGCCCTTACTGTGGCAAAACAAAGGAGTGGGGAAACTTGTAACCAGTGGACCATAAACGGCCCAGTGAGAGCGTTTTATACGGCCCGACGAAAGCATTTTATATGGCACAGCCAAAACCTTTTTTTATGGTCAACATGCAATTATAAAAACAAATCAAGTTTTTTTTTTTTGGGTAAAAATCCTTCAAAATATATGAACAGGATAGGTAATATAGATGGATATTTCTGTTTCTTTAATTCATTCTCTGAATTTAAAAACAATTCTCATCATAGGTTTCTCAATTTTATTGAAAGCATTTTCTTTACAATAGAGATATAAAGAATTCTTGGAAATTTTAAATTAACAACACTGAATACCTATAGCTTGATTTAGAATTTAAAAAATGATGATTTAATTATGTTTCATTACTAATGATATTACTATGTGTAATAAATATAGATTCAAAAGAAAAACTATTTTCCTATTTTTTAAATTTGATCTTTTTTTGCCAAAATATTATTTTATTCCAAAATATATAATAGATTCAGATTTTTTTTAAATTTCAAAATAACTTCAAAAATTCAAGATGACCAGACTTAGTTTTCTTGATTTTAAAATTACAAACCATCAAGGAATTTACTAAATATAATAATAGATGTACAGTTAAAGTTAAAAAAAGAAACAAAACAGCATAGGACTTAATTTTCTTACTTTTCTAAATCATTTTTACCACTTAATTTAATAAATATAATTATAGACTTAGAACTAAGTTTAAAATAACAATATACATTTAAAAATGAAGAATGGTAATGTTTTACATTTTAGAAAAAAATACTGACTTTAAAAATTGGGATGAGATTTATGAATAAAAAAATATGACATATAATAAAATACATTCAATGTTTTTCACCAGAAATTAAGAGGGGATTTACAGCCAGCTATGTCACCTTGACCTCTTTTTTTTTTCTCCCCCCCCATTTACCTTATGTCATGTCAAGCAATTACAAAAACAGCAACAATAAAACCACAGGAGAACTTTTAATCAAAGGCCATACAACATTTAACCCACAAATGCTCATCATACAGTCCCCTCCAAAAGTATTGGAACGGCAAGGTTAATTCCTTTGTTTTTCTTGTATACTAAAGACATTTGGGTTTCAGATCAAAAGATTAACATGAGACAAAAGTTCAGAATTCCAGATTTTATTTCATGGTATTTACATCAAGATGTGTTCAACAACTCAGGACAGAACACCTTTTGTTTGAAGCCACCCAATTTTCAAGTGCGAAAAATTATTGGAACATGACTGATCGGTCTTTCTAGTTGCTCAGGTGTTGGCTTTTAGATTGATTGCTTTAACATTAGATAGAGCTTGTTTTGGGGTTTGGGTTTCACCTGTGAAAACTGCATTTGCTGTTAAGAAAACATGAAAACCAGAGAACTGCCTATGGGAGAATAGCAAACCATTTTGAAGCTGAGGGAAAATCGATCAGAGCTATTGGACGAACGTTGGGCATAGCCAATACAACAATTTGGAATGTCCTGAAAAAGAAAGAAACTACTAGTGTACCGAGCGACAGACATCAATCTTGCCGTTCCAATACTTTTGGAGGAGACTGTATCTAATAAAAATTATGGTAATAATGTTTTCATACATTTAGAATGATTAAAAAAACTGAACAGTTGCCCTGTGTAGCCTAGTTAAAGGTGCAGACGCATTCAATAATGAGTGTCTGCATATTATTGATTGCTGATGTTGCTTGTGTGTGTGTGTGTGTGTGTGTGTATATATATATCTGTGTCTGTTTCTGTGTATGTGTGCGTCCTCTCAGGAAATAGCAGTGAGCGTAATTGCCATAGATAACCACAGTGAGTTAGTCCGCGTTTTCGTTAATCATTGAATATTTGTGTGGTTTTGTTCCCCTATGAACACTGATGCTGTTGATGATGACTGTAACTTCCTGTCAGAGCTTAAAGGTGGAGCAAGGGGGAGCTTGTTGTGACGCCGGCTGAACAAGTGCAGGCTTGTGCGCAGCCCCATGGCCACCTTCTCTTCCTTTTAAAGGAATGTTGCCTGTTTTGTTGCACTTTGTTTCCTCCCTCCGGCGAGTTTATACCGCCGGTCGCCGTTGTAGATCGCGGGCCACCATTAGGATAAACAGTGGACTACTGTATTTTTCGGACTATAAGTCGCAGTTTTTTTCATAGTTTGGCCGGGGATGCGACTTAAATTCCAGAGCGACTTATATGTGAAATTATTAACACATTATTATATAATTTCACGTTATTCTCATACTGACAACCGCAAGAGGGCGCTCTCGGCCTGTGTATCCGTACCTGCGACTGACGATGAGTCTGACGAAAGCGACGTAGAAGAGGAAGCGGCGCATCGTCTACCTCCGGAATTGGCGGAGTTGTTTAGAAGTGACACCGTGGATGAAGATATCATTGGATTTAGTGATTTCGAGTGACACCGATGGTTTGGTAAACTTGTTAGCATGTTCTTTTTGCTATAGTTATCTGAATAACTGTTAATGTTACGTTAACATACCAGGCACGTTCTCAGTTCGTTGTTTATGCGTCATGTAACGTTAGCTGACTGTGTTACGTTAGCTTACTGTATACCTATTCAGCCTGTTGTTCTTTATTCTATCCATCCATCCATTTTCTGAGCCGCTTCTCCTCACTAGGGGAGCGTGCTGGAGCCTATCCCAGCTGTCATCGGGCAGGAGGCGGGGTACACTCTGAACTGGTTGCCAGCCAATCGCAGGGCACATAGGAACAAACAACCATTCGCACTCACAGTCATGCCTACGGGTAATTTAGAGGAACCTGACAGTTGTAGCCCATCTCCCGCATTGCGTCTGAATGTGGTGGTTTTTGAAGCTGTGACTACCGCCTCATTCCACACTTTCTGGATCTCTGCTAGATTCTTGAATCTTCTCTGTGTGATAATCCGCTGAAGCCCACGGTAATCTCTTTTGCTGGTGCATCTTCTCCTGCTATATTTTGTCCTTCCACTAGACTTTCCATTGATATGCTTGGACACAGCACTCTGTGAACAGTCAGCCTCCTTAGCTATGAACATTTGTGGCTTACCCATCCTATGGAGGGTATCAATGATGGTCTTCTGGTCAGTTCTCAAGTCTGCAGTCTTCCCCAGATTGAACCCAGGTGAGACAGTTGAACCAAAACTGAGGCAATTTAATGAAACCTGGGGAAAACTGTGCAGGTGCTTTGAGTTTTGTAGATGATTAGTGTGTGACACTCCGTTTAAAACATTTATGGCCTGCAAAATTTGGGCTGATTTCTTCACAGTATTCAAATTTTTTGAATTCCTGATTTTGTGGGTTTTATGAGCTAGAAACCCAAATTATGTAAAAATCAACAAATAAATACTTGAATTTGTTTAAATTGTGGGCCCTGAATCTATAATCTATGAAAGTTCTGAATGCAATTATGGAAATAAACTTTTCCATGATGTTGTAAATTTTTGGAGAGGGTCTGTACTGTAGTTATCACCATCGTAATGAACTTGAAATTTGACAGTCATAATTAACAGAAACCTTAGCCCTCCTCAGGGCTAACATTTTCTTAGTAAGGTACAGTACATTTAACGCTAATCTGACTGATTTACGATACGTAAATTTTACCTTGTCTTGGGTCTACGGCTGCATTCTGTGTGTCTTCGGCGGAGATGTTGCGAGATTGACGTGCTTGAGACACGTGCTCTTGTAAATTGCAAGGTCCATGTTATGTGTTCTGCTCAGTCTGAAATGTTCTCACAGTTTCGGAATTTTGTCTTTTTATTCGCATTTGTCTTATCTGATGTCTTCTTTGTCTTCTTCCTCCTCCTCCACAATGTGTTTAACGGCAGTTTGCAAACTATAATAGCGCATTACCGCATGTTGTCGGCATCTTCCCGCTCCTTGGATCAAATACATGTGCTTCGCTTCTGCCTCCTTTCCTTGCATTCATTACGTATACACGTTGTGCTCGTGCGTCCGCTCCATTGAACTTCACAATTAATTAAGCAGGTCCCAGAGGTGCAGAAAATTCCTTGATCATTGTTTGTACTCAAAGTACTCAGAAAAATTTGCCACTGTAAGATAACTATGTTAACGCTCTTTGTGAATGCTAATCTGTACATATAATAAAACAAAATTAGAGGTTTAACAATTAGTCGATTAATCGACAACTAGTTGATAATGAAATTAATGGGCGGCTATTTTGATAATCGATTAATCGTTCAGAAACCTTGTTTAACTTAAATATTATTATTGCAGCCTCTCAAAATTAAATATTCTCATATTTTTGGAGTCCTCCATGAAAGCAGGCAGAGTGTCTTTGTCTTCACCCATCGTAGGTGCCAAGTCATGGGTGGAGAAAGTCTGGGTTGTTATGTAAATGTTGACAATTGTCACATCACAATCAAACACAATTCAGAACGTCTCGCTATTTCGATGCAATACATTGAAAAATAATATTTGACAATACCAATTTTCTTACTTTTGCCAATTATAAGGCATTTGTTGTTTTTGACATTACCCGTCAAACTAATCCAACTCTATGCATAAAAATGCAATCTTGTCAAACTCAATGCTAACAAGATTTGCTGGTTTCCTTCCCCAAGTTGGGTGAAAATTATAGACGTTTCTATTGTAGTTCTGCTGAAGATGAATGGCTTGCAAAAACAACTTCCTTATTTCATGGGTGTTCCGATCATCATGAGGAAGTTCACCTGTCCATCTCACTTAGTACGCTGGAAAAGCAGGAAAATGGAAAGAGTTACTCCCGTCTGTCCTGGAGAGTTTCGTGGCGGGATAGGGGAGAGCTGAAGCGAAACGCAGAGTGAGAATGAAGTCATTCATTGGAAGGCTGGAAAAAGTCAGACTCCGTGGATGGATGTTTTACTCTTGTGCTTGTGTGAGGTGAAGTGAATGGTTGCACTCGGACCTTTAAAAAACACATTTATAAGGAAATCTTTTACAAATCCAGTGAGATTTCACAGATGGACGCTTACTGTTACGCTTGCGTGAGGTGGAGTGAAAATCAGCAGAGAACTGCTTGGGACACACTTAAATAGAAACAGTGGCGTTTTAATTAATAACAACTAGAGAGAGTAATTTCTGAGGAAGTCATATCCAAATGCAGAGATATTTCATGGATGTTTGGGAATCAAGTGAAAGGTCACACTCGGGCCTTTAAAAACCATAATGACACTTTTCATTTATTGATACTGGGAACTCGAGAAGGCAGTTTTCTGAGGAAATGGTGAACAAATGCAGAGACTCCATGAATCGATGTTTAGTCTTGTGCTTGTCTGAGGTGAAATGAAAGAGACTTTGCTGAAAACCCTTTGAACTAGTACCAGCAGCACTTCACTTGTTATATTAACTATAGAAACCAATTTATGATGAAATTGTGTACGAATCCAGTGAAACTTCATCGATGGATGTTTACTGTTGTGCGGCGAAGTGAAAGGTTGCACTCGGGCCTTCAAAGACCAAAGGACCCTTTGCTGAGTACACTGAAATAATACCAGCAGTGCTTCACTTAACAGCAACTAGAGAATGCAGTTCCTGAAGAAATTGTGTCTGAATACAAGAGACTACATGGATGGATGCTCACTCTTGTACTTTAAATTGGTCGAGAAATGTGGAAGTGGTTGGACCAAGAATGACAAATAAGAGCATACGCGTGAATGCAGTGCGTTCGTTTGCTTACGTGTCCAGTGTAAATACGTTCGTCCATGTCATTTAGTATGCAACCGGTTTTACAAAGCATTTCAGTTTCCCCGTTCTGAGAAGAAAAGGCGGGGATAGTCCATTCTTTGATTGTGGATTAATCTCATCGGGACCTAATCAGCAGACTTTAATATTTAGCTCCACCCTTTAGGACTGTAGCATGGTGTTTGGTAATATACAAATTAAAAAATATATTTTTAGCAAATTTTGAAATTTTGTTTTCAAAATTGACTTTTTTTAAAAAAAAAACTTTTCTTTAAAATATACCACTTTTTTTTTTTTTTTACAAATGTAAAAATTTTTCTCAAAAATATTGATAATTTTCCTCAAATATCTGACTTTAAAAATATATACATTTTTTCCTCAAAATGATGCACCTTTTAAAAAAATATATCCATATTTACCGATAACGTTTTTGAAAATGTATAACTTGCTCATAATGTACAATTTTTTTTTTTTGCAAAAATAGAAATTCTTATACAAAACAGAACTTTTTTCTTGAAAATATACAAATCTTTCTCAAATATACTTTTATTCTCAAAATATAACTTTCTAAAAAGTATACATTTTTCTAAAAAAATAACACTTCCTTGACAATGTAAAAAACATTTATTTTTTGACCAAAAAAATGCAACTATACAACTTTTTCTCTCAAGAATAGCATTTTCTTTTCGCAAATGATTTTTTTCCCCAAAAAAGACTTTTTTTTTCTGAAAAGAATCCTGCAAATATTACTTTTTTCCTAAAGAACATACAAATGTTTCCTCTCAAACATAAGAAGTTTTCAAAAAAGTGCAATTTTTTTTTCTTGAAAACAATGACTAAATTATTTCTCTAAAATGTAAAACTTTTTCTGGGAAATATAAATTTTCCCCCTTTTTTATATTTTTTTCCTAGAAAATGTACAAGTTTTATTTTTGAAAGTATAATCCATCCATCCATTTTCTGTACCGCCTATCCTCACTAGGGTCGCGGGCGTTCTGGAGCCTATCCCAGCTATCTTCGGGTGAGTGGCGGAGTACACCCTGAACTAGTCGCCAGCCAATCGCAGTTGAAAGTACAACTTTTCCACAAAACTATCCAACATTTAAAATAAAATGTTCTTGAAAATATAACTTTTCCTTCAACTATTTAAAACAAATATTTTTCATGAAAATATGAAATTGTTTTTCTCAAAAATATATATTTAGGCTATATATGGCTACTTTTCTCAAAATTCTTTTTTTTTTAAACTCGAAAATATCCAACATTTTTTCTCATTTTTTCCCCCAATATTATAACGTTTTTCTAAAAAATATACATTCTTTCTAGTAAATATAACAATTTTCTACAAAATATGACTTTGCACACATGACTTTGTTCTAAAAAATTTTTTTTTCCAGAAATACAATGCTTTTTTCCCCTCAGAAATATACAATTTTCCCCTGAAAATATATATATCTTCAAAAACATGACTATTTCTCTAAAATGTACCACTTTTTCCTTGAAAATACGCTACTTTTTTGTGTTTAGCTTTATTGTTTCGTACCGTGGTGGTTGGTACCCCAAACAGAAAGCTGCCAAAAGATCGGTATGCTCAGGATCAGTTATGGAGACAGTCCTGGACCACAGGAGAGAAAACCATAAATCACAACGTAGAAATTTTGTGGATTGACCTGAGGTTAGCGTAGCGATGTAGCGGCCGTGATGGAAAAAACTGCCATCTACATGGGCTCTATGTAAAACCAAATGAACTCCAGACACACATAGAGCAAACTTATAAATAAACGACTGTGTCCCATATGCTAGTGGCCTGTGTGTGTTTGGCCTCGGCAATTAGCCGTACACACACACACACACACACACACACACACGGAAGCAGTTAGACCTAGGGAACTGCCAATCCATGCCAGTCGATGGCTCCTGGCCTATCAAATGTTTCCATGGAGCCAGTAACCTCCATGTAGGTTGTAAAGAGGGGGGGGGGTGAGTCGGAGAGTGCAGAGGGCGTCGATGATTAGGGAGTTGCGCGAGAGTGAAATGTTCTCTGGATGCAAGAGGAAGAACAGAAAATGGCCGCTCCCGAGTCATAGAAAACCTTTGGAGAGTAACATGAATTAAACTGCGGAGTCGTCTGAATAAATATGTCAATACAGCCGAGTGATGTAGAAAGAGAAATGGTAAGCCGTAATCTCACTTTAGCTGCCACACAACGCTGGTTAAAGGACATAATTGGCCCTTGTCCGCCTGCCATGAATTCATTGACTGTGGTGTGGTGTGGTGGCGTACACAAAGGCCCGCTTTATGTTTGTTTGCACTGGAGGTGGCAATCAAAAAAGGCCGGAGGTTAAAAGACCCAGGGAAGACCTGCTTTTACAAAGGTAGTAATCTTCTTTTTCAAAATATGTTTAGTAACAAAACCTCTGTTGTTCATATTTTTAGTTACAGAACATTCAGTACGTACAGATGTGTAGCAGGTTTCCCATTCTGAACATTTTGAGGAAGGAACAGGAAGTGTAATTGCGTCACGCTCTAACCACCAATTACTCTGGAAACAAACACTTGCAGCTCAGCCTCTCGCAAGTGGACGCCATGGCTAATGAAACTTCTAAAGGCATCATGCGTAAGTGAACATCAGTGTCGTACCCAAAATAATGTAGCATTGTGAAAACGCAACTTCCACTAACATGAAATCAGCCTCTCCCGGAAGGATTTTTGCTAAATATATGCAAAAAAAATTTTTTACTACTATACAACATTTTTCCATTTTTTTTTTTCAAAAAGCAACCTTTTTTGCAAAGATACAACTTTTAATCTTGAAAATAGTAGGTTTTTTTTGTTTGTTTTTTTGCAAATCTAACTTCTCAAAGATGACTTTCTCAAATGTTTTTTTTTCTTGACAATATACAACTTTTTCCTGAAAATGTGACTAATTCTAATTCTAATAAATATGGCGTTTCCTTGAATGGATCACTTTTTTCTCAATAACAAGAGTTTTGAACAAACTTTTTTTTCTCAAAAATCGAAATTTGTATTCTTACAAACACTTTTCCTCAAAAGTATTACATTTGACTTTTGCTTGAAAATATTTAAAAAAATCTCAAATATTAAAAATGTCCAACTGTACAACTTTTTTCTCAAATGAGTTTTTTTCACAAATGTTCAATTATTGTTTTAATCAAAAATATGCAACTTATCTTGAAATTATACCACTTTTTCTCAGAAATATTGGCCAAAGATTTTTCTTGAAACTATAATTTTCTGAAATACAGAGGATCCCCGCATATTTGCGTTTCGGCATCCACTGAGTCACTCAGTATTCACGCTTTTTTCTGACTTTTTCTTCGACTATATCACTTTTTTTTGTCTCAAATATGCTTCCTCAAATACATGACTTTGTTCTCAAAGCTCTTCAACTTTTTTTTGGGGGGGGGGGGGCAAATATACATCTTGGGGCAAGAAAATTTAAAAGAATTTGAAAATACACAATTTTGTTCTCGTAAATATACACATTTGTCTCAAATATACAGCTTTTATTCTTGGAAATATTAAATTTTCGAGACTTTAAAAAAAAAAAAAAAAAAAAAAATTCTTGAAAACTTAAGTTTTTTTCTTACTCAAATTCGATTTGTTTCAGAAAAATGACTTTTTAAATTGAAACTTTTTTTTTTCTTTCTGAAATGATAAATTCTTTGCAAAAGTATACACAATTCTTCTAGAAAATATACAGCGTTTCTCTCAAAAATGTACAACACTTTCACTCAAAATTATACAACTTCTTTTCTTGAAAATAGTCCTGTTTTCTCTGAAACGTACAACCATTTTCTTGAAAATATACTATTTTTGTGTGTTTAGCTCTGCTGTTTTGTACAGCGGTGGTTAGTACCCCAAAACTAGGGGTGTCCTGGTCAGATCTTTGAGATCGAAAGTACCGGATCGGATTGGACCGGATCTAAAATCTCTGATTTAACCAGTCTTATACAAGCATTATACAAGCAGTCCATTCGACATCCATCACCAGTACTTCTATCTGGCAGCGCCTGAACTGCAGTAGTCACAACAGTCACAACAACAGGTTGCTAAGGAGCTAACATATTAAATGAATGTTATTTGCTTAAAGCCATTTATTAACACTCCAGTTGGTCACTGTAAAAACTAAACAGATATAACAAAATAATTACACCTTCTGAATGTTCAAATACATCACAGACGTCGTTTCGTTCTTCGTTTTTGTTCGCAAAAGTCGCTAGCTCAAAGCTAGCACACAGTGAATGAAAAACACCATTGACGAGCTAACGAAAATTAGCATTGAACTCGCGGCACTTACATCTCTTAAAATAATGAAAATTAGTACACAAATGCTGTGTAAACGCATACAAACAGGCAATAGAACAATACTGTCTGGCATATATTCTTCAAACTCTGTGAAAAAACAGTTATAGTAACAATATTTGTCGTTACTTCCACTTTATGTCTGCACGTGTATCTCGTTGCGTCAATTGTAGTACATTCTTATTCTTAAAGTTACTTTATGTAACCCAATGCTTGATAATAAATGAGTTAGTTTTTCCTCATACCTACTGTTGCTGATTATTGTTTTCTGTTTGAGTAATATCACTTAATCAAGCCTTTTCTAACATTCCATACTTCAAAATAAGTAAAGTATGAATGATTATTGCGGATATTGGATCAAACCGATATCGGTATCGGACACAAAACTCAAGGCTGCAATATCTGTATCGGATCGGAAGTGAAAATGTTGGATCGGGACATCCCTACCCCAAACAGAAGGCCACCAAAAAGTTATATCCAAAATGACTTTGTTTCCCTTAAAATATGACATTTTCCTCAAAAATATACAATTATTTTTTTTTGAGACAATTAATTAATCTAACCTTCAACTGTTTTTTGGGAAACTATTCCTGACAAACTTCTACTTATTTTGATCGAGCTCTCATATTGGCGACGAGTGGACCATCCAGGCGTCCCTAATGGAGTGTCCCGTGAGTGCCACTGCAGCCCGCGCTTTGTTGTTTGCCAGCTGTCAGAGCGGTGGTGAGCTTTCTGGGATAACTTCGCCCTTTGTGTGCCGCTTACCAACAGCGAGCAGCGCGCACACAGACAGACGCTGGCTCACGTTTGTCGGGGGGCAGGTCGCCGTACGGGCTTTTCCTCCCACGGGGTTGTCCGTAGTGGTCCCTGCCGGGCGCCTCCAGAAGTGATATTAAAAGCTCGTGTGTTGTGTGCACAAGAAAATGCCTTTTATAGTCTTGCAGTATTTGCAGCAGACATTTCTGGCTTTTTCAGCCTAGTTGTAAGCTTCAACTGCCAAACCTTTATAACATTGAGGACATCATTAATAATGTAGACTAGGGCTGCAGCGGGTACTCGAATGAGTATTTCGAGGAGAAAAAATGCTCTGGGATTTTTTTCCGGCCTCAGGGATCCGCTAATTGAACTCATTCATTGCCAGCCCTCCCAGTTTAAAACTATTAGTATATACAGTAACTGCCTGTTAATGGCAGGAGAGAGGTAAATTGTGAAGTTTAACGGAGCAGACGGACCAGACCAATGTGGTTATGTCATCAATGCAAGCGAAGGTGCCAGAAGCGGTGTGTACGCGTTTGATCCAAGGAGCGTGACATAAATGGCGCCGACACGGTAGCTTGCAAGCTGCCGTTACACAACAAAAGAAGATGGTGACGACGTCAAACAAACTGAATTTTGTGTTTTATTTGTTTTTATTTGTGTTTGAAATTGCCTCACTGAAAATATACACCCGATTATTCGATAAAAAATGTTGGTAGGCTACTAAAATATTCGATACCTGCTGCCCTAACGTAGACTGTCTCGTAAAGATTATTGGTTTGTGGTTTGCCAAAGATGATCATGGAGTACTTTTAAAACAGCTTCAGAACATGTTTACTGTATATTTTCTTTAAAATGTGTAACTTCTTTCTTGAAAATATACAACTTTTTTCTTAGAAATACGCAATTTTGTTTCTTTAGATCATAAAAAGATTCTGGAAAAACAATTCAAATTTGTCTTTTTCTTTAAAATTATGTTTTTCTCAAAATATATAACAAACAGTTTTTTTTTAATTATGCAACTTGAAAATAAGGTTTTTATTCTCAAAAATATAAAGCTTTTTTTCTCTAAATATACATTTTTTTCTCAAATGTACAGACTTTTTTCTAGAAAATATTAAATTGTTTCTTTAAATCAGACGAAATCTAAAAAGTTAACTCTTTTTTCAAATAGACATTTTCCCTTGTTTTTTTTTTAATTATACAACTTTTTTTAAATCATAAAAGCTGGAGAATATCTGCCCCTTTTTTTCTCAAATCCATAACTTTTTTATACTCCAAATTCTTTTTTTAAATATACATTTATTTTTGAAAATGTAAATTTTAGGGGGAATATATATAGCTTATTTCCTCAAATATATAACATTTTCCTCAGATGTGCAAGTTTTTTCCTCAAATATATACATCTTTTTTTCAATAATATGCAGAAAAGTTTTTTTACCCCCCTCAAATGACGCATGTATTCTTTTTAAAACATAGAACTGCTTTTCCTAAATATACAATTGTCTTTCTTGAAATATATGACTTAAGGGAAAAGTTAGTTTTTCTTAAAAAAATGTTTAAAAAAAAATATATATATATAAACATTTTGAAAAGTATTTTTTTCTCGAATGTAATATAAATTCTTGGGAATGTTTCAGAGTTTTTTTACAGAAATATCCCACTTGTTCTGACTATTTCACAAAAATATTTTTTTTAATTCTCAAACTATTTTTACTCAAACCTGTACTATTTTTTCCCCCCCAAAGTTAAAACATTTTTAAAATCCACAATAGACAGCCTTATGTTCGTAAGATTCCGACTTTTATCATGGTGTGCATTTATGTTTTCTTTTCAATGTGGCCGTACTACTCTTTCACACCGACGATCCACCTACTTATGGAAAAAAAAATGCTGCCACAGAACTTCCAGCCAAACTTTTTGGACAAATGAGAGCTCGTGCAGCAGCGGCAGCCGGCGTTTGTTCTGCTGCTTTGCTACCGTGTTCACTGAGCCAGAACAGAACCCTCGCAGTGCACGAGACAGGAAACAGCTGCACTTGTGAAAGATGTTTTTTGTTGCCCCTCATTTTTTTCCCTTGAACGTGAGCGTGTTACTCTTAAATTGCCAGTCACTTCGTTGTGTGCTTCTTTGTTTCCAGTGAGTTATAACCTTTGAGTTTCTCTCGAGCCGTTCTATGACTGAAGTCATACAAAATGGGAGCGTCCATCTCAAATGTTATTAATTAAAGCGCCGACCTCCGCCAAGGCCCAATTTATGGGTTGTCATATTTGTTTGATAGCCACAAAAGTTTCCAAATAGTTTCCCCACTATATCTTTTTTTTTTTTTCCCTCTCCAATATAGATTTACAATATGGCCTAAAATTCATATTATGGAATAAATGGAATCCCTTCACTATAACTTTATTTTGCAATATAAATGTAAGTGTAAAAATTATAATAGCATTTCTGAATGGCTTTATAGTCCCTTAACAAAGCTAAATTTATCTATTGATTTATTTGAAACAGATAATGTAACTTGTATTGTGCAGCTCTCAAATCTCCAACTTAAAACTCAGCACTCGATGGTGCAAATAGTACAAACAAACAGAAACAACTTTGCTGGTATAAATATGTAATATGCTATACTTTGATATACGTTTAACCTTAAAGGCTCCTGCTCCTGGCTAACATACGGTAATGTACTGATTTATTTCCGGTGTTCAGATCTGTTGCATTATTTTTTTCCTAGATGCTCATAAATTTACCTCCTAATTTGCTGTTCATAGTTGGTTACCCTCCACTGTTATGCAGATACAATGACATCAACCACAGGCGATTGTTCAGTAGAGCCCAAACCTATTCTATGGGCCAAACTTATACTGTATACAAGGCACACCTACAATTTATTCTTGCAAATAAATGTATATTGGGTTTTCAAGTCAAACTTCACCTTCTCCTGTTGTTAGGCGTCATCTTGGTCTTGTGATGTCAAAAAATGATCATCTTGATAAAGTGGACTGTTTAAATGTTACTTCAAATTGAATCAAAATGTAGGGTAGATCCATGAATGAACGTTGTGAATTTTGCTATTCAGCTCTGTATTAGAGAAAAGCAAGTTGTGCAGAAAGTACTCCCAACATTGAACAGTTGGACATTCAAAAGTTTAAAGTCCAATTAAGTTCACTTGTAATAATTATACTGCATTTTAGGTTTGTCCTGAAATTATTTTGGACAAATGATACCCAAAATTCCCAATATCCCTAACTTTTTGTGAGTATTGTATCAATCATGCAATACATTGCATGTATTAAGTACACAAAACATGCCGGCTCCTCTTATGTAACTGTGTCTGTGACAGTACGCTGAACATAAAGACATTAACAGGCTCGTGCATACACACACTCACACAGCCAGAAGTGTGATTTCAGCAAGGTGTTAGCTTACGTCACCTTTGCCAGCTGCAGCCAAAAAGCATTTGTTCCCTGGTGGAAGCGTTTAGTGTGTTTGTGTGTGGAGGAGGTGTTAGTGAAGAGAGGACATTGTTCATGTTCAGATGCTTTCTTTAAAAAAAAAAAAAAAAAACACAAACAAAAAAATCACTTTCAGGTGATTCCCCCCCCCCCCCCTTCTGTTTATTCCTACACTTCACTCTTTCTGCCTTGTTGTTTTTTGCCACCGCTCTTATTTTTCTCCTCCCTCCTCTGCGACGCCCCGTCCTCGCTTTCCTCTCTCTCTCTCGCTCTTTCTGTCTCTGTCTCTCTGTTTAGTCTATGGTAGGGGGGTCTGTCCCAGAAGCTGTAAAAATGATCTAAAGGTCCTGGAAGACAGTTTAAAAGGTTTGTGTATACAGTATTTATTTATTTATTTGTATTCTTTTGTAATTCACTAATTGGTCATACAGTACACTTGTCACATAGGGGTGCCTGGAACCGTGTTATTACGGGGAGTATCCAACTTTGAACAACAAAATAGCAGGCAAATTAATGTGTCTTAAGAGAGAAAATAATACACGGCAACACAGGACGCAGTCTGAAATTTGCATCGTTTCAGCACCATTACTGGACATAGGAAATACAAAAATAGTATGTAACCGAAGACATTTGTACAAGAGGTATATGGCACAAAATGGAAATCTAAACTAGTGTCTGTGCATAAACTATCTGGTCCAATCTATCAGTATTGTAATTTGTTTGTTAACAAAAAAGAGTGCTGAGTTTTAATTTTGCCTTTTGATATCTGATAAATCTGGTTTAATAGACGTGCTTTCTTTAGTACGGTTGAAAACACAATCGGGCTAAAGGCTAATTAAATGCACATTAAAATATCATACTTTGATTCGGGCTGCAACAATAAATATATTGAAATGACAAATATTGAAGCCATAAATTATTAACAATCATGATTATATTGTACTGATTATGTTGTGCAGTTGAAGAGTATGCAAAATTCATGTTATCCTATTACATACTGAATGTGCTGCAATAAGTGTCCCATGGTAATGTTCTTGACAAAATTTAAAAAAATATGAAAATTCAGACACTGCTCTGGAAGTAAATTTCTATAGCTTGGCAGCTCTGCAGCACAGTTTTTTTTGTCTTGCTCTTTGAGGCCATGCACTCTTCTTCTTCTTTTGTTCGTCAGCAGGTTTTGTTGTCACATTAACTTCCTGTGCCGCTTCCTCATGTCACCACAGAAGCCAGCTCTCATACTTATCATCTTACACCCCCCCCCCCCCCCCCCACCCTTCTTCCCTTCTCCATTCCTTCTGTCTGGCTTTCCCTTTCTTCCATATTATGGCGCTGGTAGGAAATGGCTCTGATAGCTTCCTCAGGAAATTACACCCACTTCCTGTCTGTATGCCCTGCCACCTTCCACTCCCCTAATACTGTTCTCTCTCTTTTTAAGTCGTGTGTGTATGTGATTGTGTTGAGGGGGATTCTGTTGGGAATCCCCCCCTCTGGCTGCTAATGAGGCTTGTGTGGCTGGATGAGCGCAGCAAGTAAGCAGCAGCCATTAGCCGCCGCCACAGCCGGGCTATTTTTGGGGCGCTGCCTTGGTTGAGCACAAGAAGACAGGAAGTAGGCTCCACTGTGAGCGATGACCTGACGGGCCAACTGGCTCAGGTGCACCTTGGAATGTGTCAATGGTCACCGTTTTTACCTTACGCAAAGGGAACAACCGTTTCTTTCTTTCTTTCTTTTTCTTTCTCTTTCTTTCTTTCTTTCTTTCTATCTGGGAACGCCTCGGGATCCCCTCAGAAGAGCTGCATGAAGCGGCTGGGGAGAGGGAAGTCTGGGCGTCCCTGCTAAAGCTACTGCCCCCGTGACCTGACCTCGGATAAGTGGTAGAAAATGGATGGATGGATGGATGGATATCCCCCACCCCAAATTACACACACAATACATTGGTGCCGCACATTGTTGTTGTCGTCGCCATAATAACGAGTGTATCTGGTTCCACCTCTCCCAGAGTGTTAGATTTGACAAGATAAAGCCTGGTGATCGTAAAAGACTGGATGTGGTGGTATCGGAATACATGTTGTGTAGTGTTGCCACTGTCTGCCCGAGATGCGGCAAGCTTTGATGGCAGTAAGTAGTCTGACATAGTGCAATCGTGAAAGACCACATTTGTATTGAAGTCCGATCCAGGCATAACAGCCATGAAGACGTCTGCCATGTCAATTATTGGATTCCTCTTCTGGGACCGAATGTCCTAAATTACTTTAGAAAACACTGTGATACATCCATTCATTCATTCATTCATTCATTCAACCATCCATTTTCCATATAATTTGTTTATTGAATTGGAGTAGGGGCCAAGCACGCGTTGGCACACAGCCTCCAACTCTCACAAAGACGTCTGGATGGGCAATCTTAGGAACCCACTTCTGACACCGTGCAAGACGTTCTTACTGTGCGGTCATTGGCTGCCTTTTCAGTCTTTGTCGATGCGTCGTTGGCTGACGTTTTCTGTTTTCTTCTAATTGGCACATTACACCTACAGGAAGTGTGTGTATCAATATTATAAATACATTTTACAATGTGGTGGTAGTTTGTTGAACGTTCGAGACGTCGAATTCATTGCATCACCTTTGTTCTATTACTTCCTAAGTAGCATTGGACCGCGGCCTGGAGGATGGAGAAATGCTGTAGTAAAGACCAATTGTCACACACACACACACACACACACACACACACGCTCTCTCTCTGGCTCACCAAAATCACATTGGAATGGCCCCTTCCCACATACGTGGCGAGTCTTAACTCACACGCACGCCCGCACGCACATACACACACACACACACACACACACACAGAAGCACGTATGCTTGATGGCTATCATTAGATTAATGCCACCTGACACTTAGTAAGAGCTGGAATGTGTTAGGGGGCGGGAGAGCAGCAAAACCATCCCCCCCCACCACCTCTTAGAAACTTGCGAAAAGCCCAAACAAGCTCATAATGCTAAGCTAACAATACTAAATTTACCTAACATTCCCCACCTCCTTCCCTTTGACCACCATAGCCAACTTCAGCTTCTCACTCGGTTGACACGTGTCAACGCTCACGTTTTACACGGCGTGGTGTGCTGTGATTGGATGTCCAAAAATGCCCGTAGGACCTTCAGATCAGTGAGCAACAGAAGGATTGACTCGAAGTGTGTGTGTGTGTGTGTGTGTTTTGTTGCTCTTTGGGAACGGAATTTACACAGGAAAGAGTCGAATGTTCCATTATTTCATAATACCACACTGCATTTTCAGCAACCTTTGTGGCTCATTTCGAGTCGTTCTGGTAATTTATAAGTGTTTAACTGCCACTGGATGTTGCTAGCTACGATGTCATCTCACCAGAAAATTAGCTTCGCTGTGTATGTTTACTAGTGTGGGGCTAGAGGGCAATGCAGTTACTCTTCTTGTCCCTTACTTAATACGTTGTGTGTGGAAGCCGTAATAATCTAACCATTACATAATTGCCTCTGTATTTGATTATAATATTTTTTATGATGGTTAACTAGTTTTTCTGCCCTTTCTGAACATGCTGTGCTCACTTCGGCAGATACCAATCAATTCACCAAATGAGAGGTAGAGCGTTTTTGCATCAAGTCGTTTATTTGTCATTCCCAGTTAAAGTTTAGTGTAAAACTAACACATAAAAAATAATTAAACATAGTATATTTAAGTACCAAAGTGTTCAACCAAACAATAGCTTAGTCTTTTAAAAGTATGCTATGCAATGCTTACATATAATAAAAATGCCATAGATGGGCTAGCAGAAATTAGCATCAATGTTGCAGTAAAGAACTGCTATTTAACACACACAGATCAGCAACACAGAAATAGAGCATACTACAATATTCACAGTAGAGGCTCACACAGGAGTGGATTTTCACTCCTGCTCCCTCCCACTCCCAGAGGGATTGATCCCAATCCCTCACAATCCAGAGTGATTATTATTTTTTTTTTAATCCGACTTCCTCCCTTGAAATTCAGCAGGAGGGGAGTCACTCCCATCATGGTTTCCCATTCCGTCCACTCCCGGTGACTTTGTTGTCATCGTTGCCACTCCCAGCTCCTGCCCAATCACATGATTAATAGTGAAAGTGTGGACACAGATATTACTGGATCTTAGTTCATTGATCAAGTCTACTTGTATCTCAGGTGCAGGTTTTGTAATAAAGAAAGATTTGTGGCAAGCTTTCAAGGGCCACAAAAAATGACTCGGAAGGCCTTATCTGGCCCACGGACCATGGGTTTGATACATAATTCAACCGTATAGCTTTTATAATATGATGTGTCTAGATCTTCTGATTGGTTTGCAGGTGATGTTGTGTGCTGTGAAGTGGGGCATCACTAGTTAGTTAGTTAATTAAAGCATTAGTTGATAAATAGGCAACCGTCTTGATGGTTAACGACTTGTGATGATAGTAAGCAACCTTGCTTTTAGCATCTCAAGGGTGAACTGCCGTTTTGTGTGTACAACAGTTGTTGACTGTTGAGAAAAACAAATTTCGCTCGACAAGTCTATTGTAATAGGACGGACAAAAATATTTCAAGAGGACATATGTCTGGATTGAACAGGAAGTCAGCCATTTTGCTTTGAAGCAGCCATTTAAGGCGAATTGCAGGGCTCATACGTAAAAAACACCGAGGGCTCTCATTTGATGTGCGTCTGAGACTCACAAAGATGAGCAGGGACGCATGATGCATATTTAATCTCTGTCTACAGACACATGGTTTAAGACCCGCCCTACGTATGTGTGTGTTTTTGGTGAAGCGCTTCCACACACTCGAATCAAAAGTACAAATCCTGTCTTGGTGCTAGCCAATCAGAGGCATAGTTGGGTGGGTTATCGTTCCATACAATGGACACGGGATTGTTTTCCTGGACTTGATAAATGTTAATTGTTGTGGTAACACCCGCCGCGCTGCTCATGACACAGCAACATGCTGGCAGAACTCCGTTTGCTCCGTAAATCCAGACAACTGGGAAACTTTCGGGAAAGTTAACTATTTGTTATATTCGCTAGCCTGCGAGCTAACAAGCCAGCAACATAAACAGCTCACTCGGCTGGGACGATATCGTTGAAAACGTCAGCGCTCTGAGTTGTGTGTGTTCCACACACGTGCACGGACGCACACGCACAGACACACAAGGGAAAGTCAACTATTTATAAACCATAACCACAGCGGCACACGTTATCCATATTCAGGCAGTAATGGACTTCAGCAAACTCATTTTTAGCGTCATTTGATTGAAAGGTTAAGGTCTCACATCACAGTCCCGCAGCTTAAGGGCGGGCCTTATTTTATTTTTTATTTATCCTTTACTTAGCCAGGTAAAAGCTTATTAAGAGATGAAAAATCTTTTTCAAGAGGCAGAAGAAATTATACAGCACATAACACGACAACATTCATACAATAAATACAAATATAGACTAAAAAATAACTGATATTAAAATGCATGGCATCTGATTTCAAAACAATGTCAAAGCCCAAATGCTTTTGAGTACATACATGGTGTTTTTTTATTCATTAAAATTTGGCAGGCTTTAAGAATTTTTTTGGGCATTTTTAGTGGGTTAATCAGTCCATATCTCGAATTCCAATGAAGTTGGGACGTTGTGTTAAACATAATTAAAAACAGAATTCAATGATTTGCAAATCATGTTCGACCTATATTTAATTGAATACACGACAAAGACAAGATATTTAATGTTCAAACTGATAAACTTTATTGTTTTTAGCAAATAATCATTAACTTGGAATTCTATGGCTGAAACACGTTCCAAAAAAACTGGGACAGGGTCATGTTTACCACTGTGGTACATCACTTTTTCTTTTAACTACATTCAATAAACGTTTGGGAACTGAGGACACTAATAGTTGAAGCTTTGTAGGTGGAATTCTTTCCCATTCTTGCTTGATGTACAGCTTCAGCTGTTCAGCAGTCCAGGGTCTCCGTTGTCGTATGTTACGCTTCATAATGCGCCACACATTTTCAATGGGAGACAGGTCTGGACTGCAGGCAGGCCAGTCTAGTACCCACACTCTTTTACTACAAAGCCACACTGTTGTAACACGTGCAGAAAACAATGGCATTGTCTTGCTGAAATAAGCAGGGGTGTCCATGAAAAAGATGTTGCTTGGATGGCAGCATCCAGTTAACACAACTTATTTGGAATTGGTGTTGTATGTGCCAAATGTTTATGTTTAATATTTAAGTGGAGTTTTTGCTAACAGAGCCCGGAGTCTGATTTACATTTTATATATATATATATATATATATATATATATATATATATATATATAAAATATATATATTTATATATTTTTATATATATATATGTAAGATATTTTATTCATTGTTCTACATTACAATGCCAATGTTCAGTGTTCTTTAGAACTGAAAGTTAATTGTTTTTAAGAAGGATGTACTTGAATTATGCTCTATAATTTATTGTATCAAAGGCATAAAAAAAAAAAAAAACCTCGACGATACTATCGTTTATGGTAATAGTTTTTGGGAAAATAAATCCCAAAAATTTGCTGTCGTGGCAGGCTGAAACATAATATATTAAGAGAGAGCAAGATAAATGGATAACGCAAAAATATGGTAGAAATTGTACAAATAAAAATATGCAATATAGCGGGACGGCGAAGCAACAACTGTCCAATAGCCGAGGATTACTGTATCTGTACTCCATGACGAAGTTCCAGGGACTCATTGTTTCCAGACATGTGCATCCTGAGACTCACATACTGTAGTCTAAAGTGTAAAACGATCTATGAACACCTAATAGGAAATTTGCCTAAATGAGGCCTAAGCAGGTATCCTAGGCAGATGAGCACGGCTAAATTGCCAAGTTTATTGATTTTTTTAATTTTTATTTATTATTATTTTTTAACCTATGCCATGAAAAGCCTGGTAAACGCATAAGTTTTTTTTCCAAAATCTTAAAATATTTTTTTATCTGTGGCAGACCCCAGACATGAAGATAAAAAATCAGAGAGTTAACAGTTTTGGTCATATTGTGTGTGGTGTGCTCCAATAAGTTCAACACAGAGCACCACACGCATAAAGATTCTGTGCCCCAAGCGGTCTAGAAACAAGTCCCTCGAGGCAGAAATCTCATGCGATCACGTGATCTCACAAAAATGAAGACGAGCAGACGCTTCTGCACATGTGCCGATTTGCCAAGCAATGTAAAATGGTAATGTGGTCCCCCCAAAAAAAGAAAAGACTTGAAGTCTTTTCTTTTCATCTCGGGAATCCACTGATACAAAAAAAATGCCAGGTAAGACGTTTGTTTTTATTTAGGGTCGTTTCCTTGTTCCTGAGTTAGGGCGCTTCTTAATTGGCTATATTTTTTTTCACGTCACAGTTCACGGCATCATAACTTGCTGAGTCGTCGGCTATCCCCACACACAAAGATTTGTGTTTGTAAATATTGAACATGCTCAATATTTAAGATGGACGTTTCGGACCCTACAATTGGGAGAAATCCACTCTTGACACACCTCAGACAAAGGATAATCTTATAGGATCATGTTACGTAAAATAGTCTGGCGTTTTACATCCTTGGTCGGAAAGGGGCAAAATCAGGATTAAAAACAGCCCGATTCGTCTTTGTGTGTACTGGGCCTAATGTGAGCCGAGCATTCCATCAAAGTGATGATTACTGCGAGGATTGGCGTAAAAAATAAAAAGCAGTGTTTCAGCTGTCAACTTCTGTTTCTCTTCGAGAGTTATATACATCTCTATGCCATTATTGTTCGGCCTCTGTAGCGTGGGCGGATTTTGGTTTGGTTAACCCCTCCCATGCATGTGGCTCTGAAACTGCCTTCAGGTCAACCCACAGTCCACCACCGTATGTGACCATGAATGAACACATACTTCCCCTCTCTCTGTCGATGGCTCAGTTTCACCTTGTCTTGCTCAGTCAAAGAGCTTTTTTTCGCTGGCTCAGGTCTGCACAAGAACTCACCTTGACCCCGAAACATTTGTCATCTCTCCTGGCTGCCTGCTGAGCACTGCATTCACACGTCGACGCCTTCCTTCCTCATAAAAATGAAAGTGAGCGTCTACCTTTGTACCAATGCTGAGTACAGTTCATTGTGAGAGACCAGACCATTCTATTTCACAACTTTTGTCCCCATGGGAAATAATAGAAATACTGAATATTGAATTGTATAACTTAAGAGATTTACATATTTACATATTATATGTACATATTTGAATAATAACATATTATATGTACATATTTGAATAATGTCTATGCTGAAAAATTTTGTTTTACAAATTTTATGACCACCTTTACAAATTTAATGACAAATCTTACAAATTGGAGGTTGATTTGACGATTTTCCCAAAACACTTTTTACCAATTTTCTGATCAATTTTGCAATACTTAACTCCTTATAATTTTACCACAAATTTTACAACCTAATAGACAATTTTTAATAAAATTTTACTAAAACGTTGTACACATTTTACGACCAGATGCAGTGCTCTCCGACTTTAAAGCACTGTCTGTCTTTGCTGAAAAACGCAGTTGTTGTTTTTCCCTATTTAGTCTGCATAAGCCTCCCTCCTTAGTTTGTGTTTCTGCAGCACAATGCTCTTACACAATGAGCGATTAATCAACTTGAACCACTTGGGAAGTAACTTTTAAAAGAAAGGTACCTTTTAGGCCTTGCATGATATGGTGACATCTTGTGTTTTGGTGAAATTCTGAATGTCGGGACACATTTTACACAATTTACCGGCAATTTTATAAATCTCACGACCAGTTTTGCAAACTATATGGCCAGTTGTAGAACCAATTTATATATATAAATTTATTTTCAAATTTATACATTTGACCAACTTCAAATTTTTTTATAGCTTGAATCACCTTACTTTGCAATTGTACAAATTTTATGGTTAATTTTGCAAGGAATTGTATGTAATTTTCATGGTCAATTATACAAATATCACGAGTTATGCACACTTTACAAGCCATTTTAAAAATTTCACAACCAATTTTAAAAATAAAAATAACAAATTGTGTGGCCACTGTGTGTATTTCTCGACAAATTTATACATTTGACCAACTTGAAAGTTTTTGTAAATTGAATCACCCTGCTTTGCAATTTATCAAGTTCATGATTAAATTTACAAATTTGTAATTGTAATGAGAATTTTTTTATGTAGTTTTATGGCCAATATTATGAAATTCACAACCAGCTGTGGACATTTTAAAAGCAATTTGGCAAATTTCAAGACCAATGTTACAGCCAGTTGTATGAATAATTTAAAATGCATAATGACAATTTTACAAATTTTATTACAAATTTCTTTCAATTCAAGAACCAAACTTAGCATTTTTGTGGAATGTATCGACTTGCTTTGCATTTTTATGAGCGCCGCAGCCAATTTTACGTATTTTATGAATTTTACAGACTTCACAACCAATTTTACAAATTATTCAACCACCTTTTATAAAGCTCCCAACTATTTTAACTGTTGTATGACTTTAGAACACTCAAGCTATTTTTTTGTGTTTATTCTACATAACCCTCCATACTTAGTCAGTGTTCCGGCAACACAATACTCTTACACAATGAACGCTTAATGAACTGGAACAACTTGGGAAGTCATTTATGAAGGAAAACACACGCTTGGCCCACAGTCTCTTCACCTTACCACAAAAGGCTCGTCTCGCTCGGACGGTAGCCTGCGTTTGGCCCCACGCGTATCACGAGGACCTCTGCTTGTAATTAAAATGAGAATATTCTGTGGAAGAGAGTTGGTCATAATGACGGTGCTTTATTCCTGTAAGGAGTTTGCTATCCTCGTTACGTTGACACCACTTGTGATGTAGTTTCAGTGGTGTGCGCTTGTGTGTTGTTTTGGCCTGCATCTACGAGCTGAATAAAAGAAGCTGTGTGTTTGGAGGAGGTGAATGTGTCACCCTGGTCTATATTTTTTCCATTTCAAAGCGAAGGGCTGACTGCAACATGAAGCATAATTATTAATACATTTAGAGCTGTGTCGTGCCCTATAGAGAGCCTCCATTATTTAATGATTCCAGCCTAAAATTCAGTGGGGGAAAAAGGCATCATGCAGTCAACAGCAAGCCTAAATATTGCAGGGACTCTGAATTAGAAGAGCTTTCATCGGAAGCTGCTGTTGGCCATAGCTCACGCTCAGACACTCACATGCAAATTTGCCGAAGTTACGCTGTACTGCAAAGAATACTCGAATGTTTTGAGTTTTTCGAGGAGAAAAAACGCTCAGGGATTTTTTTTTCTGCCTCGTGGATCTGCTTATATAACTCATTCACTGCCAGCCCTCCCAGTTTGATACGATTAGTATATACAGTAGCTGCCTGTTAATGGCAGGAATATGGAAGTAAATCCATGCCATTAGATTTTGAAACTGAATTGCTAAAACAGATTATTTTTTTTTTCAATCAAAATATTCAATGTAATTTTCCGCTTCATAAATTCAACATTCAATTCAACATTCAGATGGAAATATTTCAATATTTGACATTCAACATTCATTTGCAAATTCAGTTCCAAATTCAATTTTCAGTGTATTTCTCAACCATTCGTGCACACGCCTTTAAACGTCACTTCCAGTACAGCCAGGGTGAAGCAATCGAGACAGCAGCATCTTGCACCAGCCAATCATGTTGACCGCCCTTGGTCACGTGTGCCGACAAGGCCATGTGCTTATTTTGAACGGCATTCAGCGGGATCCATGTTTACTAATGGGACGGATAGCGTTTCGGTGAGTATATATTTTTTTTACGATTTATTTGCCAATGGCATTTGATAAATTGCACACTAACTGAATTCATCTAACAATTCATTCGATAAAACATCACTGCGATTCATAAATACCGCTGTGATTTATTTGTTCATTATGATTGGCTGACGCTGGATGCTGCTGGCTCGATTGCTTTGGCCTAGCTGTACCAGAAGTGACGTTTAAAGGCGCATGCACAAAAGGTTGAGAAGTACACTGAAGCTTGAATTTGCAACTGAATGTTGAAATACACAGAATGTTGAATTTGCAACAGAATACATTGAATATTTGACACTGAATGTTGAATTTGCAGCTGAATGTTTTTAAATTTGTGAAGCTGCAAAGTACATTGAATATTTTAATTTAAAAAAAATTGTACATTAGTCATTGAGATTCAAAATCTGATGGCATGGATTACTTCCATACAGGAAAGTTAAATTGGGAGGTTTCACAGCGCAAACGAACGAGCGCAACGTGGTTACATCATCAACGCAAGTGAAGGTGGCGGAGCGGAGTGTACGTCCATCCATCCATTTTCTGAGCCGCTTCTCCTCACAAGGGACGCGGGCGTGCTGGAGCCCATCCCAGCTCTCATCGGGCAGGAGGCGGTGTACATCCTGAACTGGTTGCCAGCCAATCACAGAGCACATACAAACAAACAACCATTCGCACTCACATTCACACCTACGGGCAATTTAGAGTCGTCAATTAACCTACCATGCATGTTTTTGGGATGTGGGAGGAAACCGGAGTGCCCGGAGAAAACCCACGCAGGCACGGGGAGAACATGCAAACACCACACAGGCGGGGATTGAACCCAGGTCTTCAGAACTGTGAGGCAGACGCCGGAGCGTACGTGTTTGATTAAAGGAGCACGAAATTGAGTTCAACATTAATGCAATTTACTAACATAACGTCAGCCCTGTGGTGGGCTATGGTTTATATTAATTATGAAAACCGTCGAATTTGTGGCCAGTTTATATTTATAGTTAAGCTCTTAAACGTACAGCCACGAACCTACTTTATGTTGTCACATCCTAAAACGCTAGCTGCTCGAGTGGAGTTGCACAACACGCTCCAAAGAACAAGGTAATCCTTTGCTGTCGGAACTGAGCTCTAATAATTTTACCACCAATTTTACCAACGTCATGACGAATTTTGCAAATTTTGTGATTGTTAAAAATTGTGTGCCCAAATCTAAAAACTTCGACTAATCCTTAACATTAAAAAAAATTCTTACATTGTAAAATGTATAAAATTTTACCACCAATTTGATACATTTTATGAACAATTTAATGATATATTTTGCTAATTTTACCACCGATTGTTACCCAAAAAAAAAAATGTTACAAATGAATTGACCAATTCAATATAGTTTACCTCCCTATTATTCAACTCTGACCAATTTGTAGATCCAGCTATCATAACCGGATCAGTGTTTACCGTCACAAACCGTACCATGATCTGAACTGCATCGCGTCTCTTTCACATTTACACTAACTTAATGTGTGTCGACAGCAGGGCGTGTTTGGGGCTCGGTGCTCGGACCCAGCCATGAACATCATTGGGGCTGAGGACGAGGACTTTGAGAATGATCTGAACGACGTGGTGGATGAGCAATGTTTGTTCAGCAGCATCGAAATGCTGAAGGAGCGGCCCACCCACCTGCTGGTCCTCTTGCAGCATGTCATCCTCCAGTTTGACCCTGCACCGCTGGTGAGACCTTCATCTGACACTCTTTATGAGCATTTCATTTTGGTCTTTAGGCCCTATTCTGGAGCACAATAACAATTCATTCAATGCCAGCCATTTTCAGAAAAGATAAGCCCTACATTGTCTGCCATTTTAGAGCATTTTGACAGATATTTCAATACCCACAGAATATTGTCCATCCATCCATTTTCTACCGCTTATCTGAGGTCAGGTCGCGGGGGCAGTAGCTTTATCAGGGACGCCCAGACTTCCCTCTGCCCAGCCACTTCATCCAGCTCTTCCGGGGGGCTCCCGAGGCGTTCCCAGGCCAGCCGAAGGACGTAGGCTCTCCAGCGTGTCCTGGGTCGTCCCCGGGGTCTCCTCCCGGGGGGACGTGCCCGGAACACCTCACCAGGAAGGCGTCCGGGAGGCATCCGAATCAGATGCCCCAGCCACCTCATCTGGCTCCTCTCGATGTGGAAGAGCAGCGACTCTACTCTGAGATCCTCCCGGATGACCGAGCTTCTCACCCTAACTCTCAGGGAGAGCCCGGACACCCTGCGGAGGAAACTCATTTCGGCCGCTTGTATCCGGGATCTCGTTCTTTCGGTCACGACCCACAGCTCGTGACCATAGGTGAGAGTAGGAACGTAGATCGATCGGGAAATCGAGAGCTTCGCCTTTCAGCTTAGCTCCTTCTTTACCATATCGGATTGATACAAAGTCCGCATCACTGCAGACGCTGCTCCGATCCGCCTGTCGATCTCCCGTTCTATTCTTCCCTCACTCGTGAACAAGACCCCAAGATACTTGAACTCTCCACTTGGGGCAGGATCTCATCCCCAACCTGGAGAGGGCACGTCACCCTTTTCCGACTGAGGACCATGGTCTCAGATTTGGAGGTGCTGAATATTATGTTCTAAGATTATATATACACCGACTCTACCAAATGAAAGTACAGTGGAACTTAATTGGTTCCGTGACCCCGTTTTTAACCCGAAAAATTCTTAAACCAAGGTGGGTTTATTTCCATTAAAATGAATGGAAATGCAATTAATTCTTTCCAGGCCCAAAATTAAATTATACTTACCTACTTACCTTTTGAGCAGTGTGTGAATAAAAATAAATATAGTGCATTCTAGAGGTGAAAGCACACTATTATAAAGAAATAAAACACTAAATAAATATGTTTATTGCTCATTAAATTCAATTTAGGAGGAGAAAGAGAAGGATTATAGCTACTCATTGAAGAAGAGCCTTCTTCCATAATAACATGGGAAAATTCTGATTAAGGTGTTTTTTCTTTTGTCTCTTTGCTAATTCATTGGTTGATTGTGGCACAACAAATCGATCCAGGGAAACTTTTCCTTTTCTGTTAAAAAAAAATATAAAAATCTGTAAGTGCTACGTCACATTATCATTTAAAAGATTAATTGCTCTTTTGGCCAATTTGCTGCAGATTTCTTTTGCTGATTTTTTTTTTTTTTTTTTTTAATTGCCTCGCTCACTCTATCAACAGCAAGCGCTATCAAAGTTTTGTCTAATAAAGAGCAAAAAAACAACAACAAAGATACAGTGCGTACCTTAGTTGGCTTGAGCAACGCACAGTCAATGTCGGTTGTACAATGCGCAGACCTTTCGGCTCATCTATAAAAAAGTGCTTCCGAACACTATCTTTAAAAGTTTCCCTTTTTATCTTTGATGCCATTCGGATTGTTTAGCCCTTTGATTACTTTTTTTAGAAAACGTTCCGCTGGACGATAGCGCACCGCTTTACACTTTCATAATTTGGCGGCTGCTGGTCACATCCGATTGGCTGAATGTGCATATAGGCAGAACGTCTGCCGAGCGAATGCCTCAGTAGAGAGCTATTTTGATAGTGATTACGCCAACATTAACTGTTCGTTGTTTTCATTAGAGACGCTACAATTCAATAAATAACATACGTACTGTAAATGGTATTTTTTTGACGAAAATAAAATGATTTCTGGACATTTTTTTACGACGTCAATCAAACTCTACTAGATTTGGGATTGATTGATCGACGATGTTGAGGCGGAACTTCGGCCTACAACAGTTTTCCGCCTTATGCCGTGAAGTAGACAACTAGTTTTCAGCATATATCCAAGCGTAGAATATGGGTAGGTTTTACTAAATTTGGCCGTTTCTCCCAAAAACCAGAGAGAATGGGGTTTTCTCCAAACAAACAATATGACGCAAATAGTGACTTTGACGCAAATATTTTTTGCTTTTGTGACACCCCTGACATCTGAACGGTGCTTTTATTCCATGAACCAGCTAAAACAGCATTTAGAAATAGCTTTTGATAGCAAAATAATCATATACTTACCTATATACACACACTGTGAGTGACTCTGACTCACCGGATGTCACATCAGTCTGGGCACGTATTGTTGCCAGGCTGTTTACATGACGAACGGTGTCCTCGTCATATATCAAACATCTCTGTTGTAATTTCTCGCATTTTTGATGCACAAACCTCTGCTAACTACTACATAACATACCCTGCGAAATCTATAGATATGCAATATCTTTTTGAGTGTAAAATGCTTCAACTTGTCCAACTTGCAGCCTGTGACGGAAACCATTTCCTCCTTGTAACTCATACGTTGTAATGTTTGGGAGTCATCTTAATTCATCGTTGTCAGTTTTGCCTCATTAACATTGTCTGCAAGCTTGACAATGACTGTAGAGCAGGATCAGACTCTCCCACACCCCTCCCCATCAAAAAAAACTTAAAAGACATGAAAACACGTTCTTGGCACTGAAATTGAATTCTAAAAGACGTTAACGCGTCTTCTGCACTGAATGAGTTAAATACATTTTCCATAAATTATGACTATTGTGTCCAGTTTTACAATTTTTCTACAACAAAAGTTTTAAAAAAAATTAACCACCAAACGCCTTTTTACAAATTGTTCACATTACATTTCAGTTACAATATGTTAAAACTTTATTATTAGCATACAGTTATTAGAACAGAGGCCACTATTTGAGGAAATGCACTGTGCTCATTCTAAGCCCCTTAGCTTTTGAGAAAGGCATGGATGTGCACTTTTTGCGCCGCAGAAGTTTGCAGACACAGTAGTGACCCACCCAAGCACTCTGACACCCTCTCTAAATTCAACACACCACTTCCCCTTTCTCATGGCAGCCAACATGAAGACGTGTGTTTAGTGGGAGGCTTCATCATCGTGACTCAACGTTCATGCCGCTTGCCTGTGTGTTTCCACTAGCCCACACAAAAAAAATCATCACTGTTTCATGGCCTAAAATATTCCATATTCACTGTGTGTGTGTGTGTGTGTGTGTGTGTTTGTGCACGTGCGTGTGTGTGCACTCTCAGCTTTGTTACCTCCACGCGGACCTCTTAAAGAACCTCAATGCCAAAGAAACCAAGAAGCAGTTTGTGGAGTTCTACAACACCTTCTTGGACAAGGGCGCAGTAAGTAGGAAAAGGATAGTTCTTTGTTGCTCACTGAACTGAATTCTCGCAAGGTGAGGGATGGCTGACGCAAAGATGTTGGTCAAATTCAGAATTTTATGACCAATTTTTTTAATTTCACAACCAAATTTGGTAATTACGCTGTTGTTGTTTTTTATTGATTTTACCACCAATTTTACAAATTTGGTGACCAATATGTAGTTTTCACCAATTTTATTTTATTTTTATTTTTTTTACAATTTCACCCACAAATCTTAGGACCAGTTTCAACAATTTGCAGTTCTACTGAAATCTTTACGACTTTTTAAAATGTTTTACAATAATTTAATAAATTGTAACCATTTTTTAAACATATCCAATTTTATTTTTTTTAATCATACTGACTACTTTTTAAAACAGAGGGTTAGGGTTAGATTTTACACATTTTCAAACTACCTTTTAAGATACATATTTACCATCAATGTTACAAATTTTACCATCAATTTAAAAAAATATTTTTTTATCCAATTTCACCACCATTTTTATTTAAATATTTTTAACCATATTTTGTTACAATTTACCACCAATTTTGCAAAATGGGGAAATATACAAATTTTTGTATAAATTTTACCACCAATTTGACCCAATATGTACGAAATACAAATACAGTGGTGCCTTGACCTGCAAATCTATTTGTCCATGACCATGCTTGTAACTCAAATCATTTGTATCTTAAATCGTCTTTCCCCACTGAAATGAATGGAATTATCATTAATCCATTTCAGCTCCCCCCAAAAAACACCACAATTTTGTTACGTGATTTTAACAAAGAAAAATATACACTGTATTCATTCATTCATCTTCCGTACCGCTTATTCTCACTAGTGTCACAGGTGTGCTGGAGCCTACCCCAGCTGACTCTGGGCGAGAGGCGGGTTACAGCCTGAATTGATCGCCAGCCAATCGGAAGGCACATATAAACCAACAACCATTCGCACTCACATTCACACCTATGGGCAATTTAGAGTCTTCAATTAACCTACCACGCATGTTTTTTGGATGTGGGAGGAAACCGGAGTACTGGGAGAAAACCCACACAGGCAAGGGGAGAACATGCAAACTCCACACAGGACTGAAATACGTGACGCGCAGAGCTAATAACATTAATGCTCTGTGAGAGAAAGCACAAGTGAGCATTCTGCGTGAATGTCAGGAAGCATAGGTTGTGAACACAAGCAAAATTGTTTGTAAACCGATTTGTTAGTGAACCAAGATTCTCCTAAGTTTTTCCACCTTAATTTAAGAGACCACAAGTTTCAAACTCAAGGCCACACATCAATTTATGTGGCCCACAAAAGCAAATGAAGTGCGTTCAACTTTGTTTCTTGCTAAAATAACAACATTGCAAATCGTTTTCCCTTTTACATAACGTTGATTGCAAAGATTTGTGTTACTAATCCCCATTGCAAAATAAACTGAATTAACAACTTTTTACTGGTTTCAAATATATATATATATATATATATATATATTTATTTACTTTTGTGTACATGTAATAACAAGAGGCAATTGTGCATTTACTGTACCGTATTCTCACGACCATAAGGCGCACTTAAAAGCACCAAGTTCCATTGCACCAAGTTCCAAAATCTGTAAATGTTGTGTGACTTTAATGAGCGCTTCGCTTGACTGACTGGGACCATTTCCTGCCGACACGCCGCTTATATAGAGGAAGGCGGACGTGTCTAAGTACAGCATGCAGACGTAAAGGGGGAACGGTGCGTGTGACAGAGGAGGCTAAAGACAAGCCCCCAGTAGTTATATAGTTCCAGTATGTCCATCGGTTTGGCTAAGGACCCCCGAAATGGCACTTACGAAGAGACACGCTTACGAAGCTCAGTTTAAACTGCAAGCTATTAGTTACGCGGAGGAACATGGGAATCGAGCACCCGCAGCCGCTAGAGAATGCAAGTGGAGGAAGCAGGAAAACCAGCTCCGCCATGTCAAGAAGACAAAGCTGAGTTTCTGCGGGGAAAAAAAAGAAAAACTAAACGCAGAAACAAGGCGAGGTGGCCCGAGTTGGAAGACCAACTCAAGCAATGAATTAATGAGCAAAGAACAGCCGGGAGAAGCGTCTCTACAGTCACCATTGGACTGAGTGCAATAACTCGGAGCTTGCCATCATTCCGGGAGGCTTGATGGAGGAACTCCAACCCACTGGACATCGGTGTAAACAGGGAGTTCAAAGTGAAGTTGCGAGCGGCGTGGGAGCCATGGATGACAGATGGCGAACACAGCTTTACTAAGACGAGGAGGCAGCACCGGGCGAGTTACGCCACAATTTGTGAAGGGATTGTGGATGCTTGGGCTAACGTGTCTGTCAATAAAGTACAACCGAACGCAGTTTTGCTCCCGCTGTCTTTTTAAAAACATTGTTTTAGCGTGCATGCATGCTACCGTATGTTTTAAGCTAGTGTATGTTTTCCCCATGCCTGCGCCCAATAATACGGTGCGCCTTATGTATCTGTTAAATACAGAAATATACCCCGTAACTGAGACTGTGCCTTTTTATACGGTGCGCCTTATGGTCGTGCAAATACGGTATATGTGTTCGCGCTCATGGCGGCCCTCCGAGGGAAACCATAACAACGATGTGGCCCGCAGCAAAACCCTTGCCCTCGACTGTCAGGCATTTTCGAGCAATTTCACTGATTTTCCAAGCCCCACAGAATATTATGTACTATGACGATGTAAACACCAAAACCACCAAATGAAAAATCAGACTCTCTTCTTTCATCAGAAAAAAACTTTGTCTCTAGCTTATACGGTTCTTTAGTAATCAACAGTCAAATATAGGCTACTTTCAGCCAAATCTGTTTCAGGAATAAAAAAACGGAGAAAACAGCCTTTTTGTGAAAGCAGACACATCAAGCAGAACAATGACTTTTACACCAATATTTTTTTTCTTTAGTGAAAATCTCAAACATCTGCACATAAAACAACACTGAGAAAGTACTTTTGACTGAAATTTTAAAGTATAACTATGCACAGAATTGACATTAGACAAAAATGCATGAACAAATGGGCCTCCCACACTTTTCTTTCCTCCAGATTTTCCTCCTCTACCGTTTGCTCAATAGTCCAGGTTTTTATTACCTTGCGCATACAATCTAGCAAACTTTTATCCACATCTTATTTGTTTCTTCTGTTGTCATTGAATGGGATCTTGTGTGGTTGTCATTCTCCTTGAAACCAGTCACTACTTCTGCTCGAAGCAGAACCTGTGCAGTTTAGAAATATAACTATTACTATTAAAATACATTGTTGAAATTGCTGTCGTGGGATGTGGAGAAAAAAAAGCTTTCAATTATCTTTTTTGTCTGCACTGCGTACTGGAATGGGAGTCGAATGTCTGCTAGATGCATAACTGTAAGTTTTAAAAGATACATACGATTACTAGAGAATACTTTTTATTGATTAAAACATTTTAGAAATGCAAAATCATTAACAAAACATAACCATAAAGAAAATTATGAGATGGTCCTTGTTCATTCAACAGTCCATCCATCCATTTTCTGAGCCGCTTCTCCTCACTAGGGTCGCGGGCATGCTGGAGCCGATCCCAGCTATCATCGGGCAGGAGGCGGGGTACACCCTGAACTGGTTGCCAGCCAATCGCAGGGCACATTCAAACAAACAACCATTTGCACTCACATTCACACCTACGGGCAATTTAGAGTTGTCAATCAACCTGCCATGCATGTTTTTGGAATGTGGGAGGAAACCGGAGTGCCCGGAGAAAATCCACGCAGGCACGAGGAGAACATGCAAACTCCACACAGGTGGGGCCGGGGATCGAACCCCGGACCTCACAACTGTGAGGCAGACGCTCTAACCAGTCTTCCACCGTGCCGCGCTTCATTCAACATTCATATTTATAATATTTCACAAATTCTGCCTGCATATGTAATCATGTACATATCATCAGTCATACATATTTGTTTAGTTCTCTGTTACATGACAAAAATAAATACCAATAGGTTTTGGAATTTGACTGATATATTGATTACAAGCATACAATGACAAGGCTGGCTACTTACATACAGTATATATCACAATAAATAGACACTGAGATGATCTGCCTGACCATTGCTTCAAGAAATTTTCTCGATCTGGACCTTTTAAAAAAATTACCTCCGTGCTAGACTTTTCATTTTGGTGTCGTAGGGCCAAATCGTGGGTTGTGGATTACACTACAAGGCGTTTGTTGTTCCTGATCTGGGAATCAGCCACACTATCAAATCAGGCCAATCAAGGGGCTACAGTCTTGTAGTCTGATCCAGGCACAAAGTGTACACAGCAGTGTGTGTTGTTTACTTTAAACTAATGCACTCAAATACTGAAATGCTAATCCTTATTATGCTAAAACATATGTGCACACAAATAGCTCAGTATACTTCTGTGGTCTGTTGAGCTTAGTTTATTTCTACTGAAGCTATTATAAACTGTCAAAAAAATGCATAAAGCAGAGAGAGAAAAATGTGTGCTGGATTTCACATGGCACAAGTACTGTATGTTATGACATTATATATCCCAGGGTTACAAAAAATTGCAAATGCACCGTAATTCTTTTCCAATATCGTGCTTCCTTAACAAATGCAAAATGAGAACACTCACAAGGAGCTGTTGTAGACCGCAACTCACGCCTAGACGCCCACACTAACACAGTGGTTATGTCATTTGGCTTCATCTTGCTGTTTTTGGACTACTTTTTGACTTTTGGCACGAACTGACGACTACTGTGACGCAACTTGACGTGAAGTGGACGAATGCTCCAATTCTCTCTGTGAAAGTAAAACAGTAAAACAAGGGTCATTTGTTTTTATTTTTTTTGCCAATGTTGATGCTGAAGGTCTGGCTAGTTAGCATGTCACGCTAATGGCTAACTTATATAAAAGCATATTTATTTATTGTACAATGCTGTGCTGTTTTTCGTTATTAAAAAAATCTGATTAAAGAAATTTCGGGGTGGGCTGTAACACAATGGAATTTAAAATTAATTTCAATGAGGACAGTTGATTTGATATATGAATACATTGACTTGGTCAGACTTTTTCATGGAACGAATTAAACTCGTATGTCAAGGTACCACTGTATTTGTATACAAGCCATTAAAATGCAGGTTTTCCATAACATGCCCCCTTTCGATCTGTGTAAATAAAGTATATTGTCCTAGTTTTGTCTGTTAGATTTGTCAACTTCCTTTTTGGGTCGTGGGGAAACCTGCTTGTTTTTTTGCTGTTTTTAACGCCTTTCTTGATTGGACTTCAACCTTCACCTTGTCACAACTACAAGATCATTAGTAATGTTGAAGAGACCCCTTGTGGTGATGGTGAGGCACTGCCGACTGTGTTGTCATTCTAGATCCTCAGAGTCACAGTCCCTCCCGTCATAGCCACTGAACTTGGTAAGCAGCAATCATTTGTGGAACTTGTAGTTGTTTTTTTATTTTAAATACACATACGTGCATAATGCACTTGCTCCCCTCAGACCGGACGCGCCCGGACATGCTGTCTGAAGACCTCCAAAGACGCTTCGCCTATGAGGTCCAGTTTGAGCAGGCCGCTGAGGTGGCCAAGCAGCTGGAGGACTTCAGGAAAAAGAGGAAGATGGGGATGACGCCCAACGAGGCGGAGCTGATTGACGTGGAGAACCACTACCCCACAGACCGCATCCCCATGGAGATGAAGGAGAAGTCGGTGGCCGAGAACCTGCTGGACAAGATGTCTGAGACGCAGTGAGTGTGACGGGACCGGTCGCTACAAATTGGACTGCTTTGGCTGACAAAATATAACGTAAACAGAAATACAGACAGAGACACGTCTGAATAGTAAACAAAAAAACAGTAGCAAAACCTATGGTTCTGCCTTATACCGCAAATTCTATCATAAACTAGTTAAGTGTTCCCCTGCTGTTCGTGGACATTAGGGACCAAACCCGACCACTATTGCGAAAAGCCACAAATGCCCACCCCAAAAAGGTTGAAAATATCCTAGAAATGCCAGAAGATTGCGGCAAAGCACTACTTTTCGATTAGATAGGTCCATGGTCAGTATAAATGAAGCTCATACGCTCAGTTCAAAATAGTGCTGGGCGATATGGCCTAAATTTGATATTGCGATTTCTCCCCCCCCTTAATGTTGATATTCGATATGACTCAATATGTATTGTATAACAGTTTATAAATGTATAAAACTGGACCAGACCAAATTGATTTACATTGTAAAGCAGAAGGTTTATTTAAAAAATATAAACATCCTAAATAAATAACTTACTTTTCCCTACAGGTATTTCAAAATATAATAATCTCAAAATTAGTGACACACCAAAATAAAAATACTTGATTGAAACAAAAAAAGAAAACAAAACTGAGAAACCCAAGGCTGAAAACTGAAACACCGGAAGAAATTCTTATGCCAATTATTAGTAAAATTGCATTTATGGCTATGACTGCATTGGTGCCAATCTATGGAAATTCACTTCCAGAACAATTTGTCTCAATGTCCATGTTTTTTAAATAGAGAGCATTACTGTGGGAAAGTTATGGCAAGATATTATGTAATAGGATAAAAATAATTCTGCATGATGTTCAATTATGCAACATAATTGTTAATATATTATGCCTCCAATATTTGTTACATGAATGTCTTTGTTAGGGTTTGGCTCTGTTGTAGGTGTTCATCACTTAACCATTAGATGGCAGCAATGCATGCAATACAGGCCCAGTCTGCCGGATATCAAGAAGAAGAAGACACGAAGACGCAATGTGATGTCATGTGGAACAAATACAATGAATACGGTGACCTGTAAATAAAGCAAATAATCTTTAAATATAGCAGTCCATCCATCCATCCATCAATTTTCTTTACCGCTTATCCTCACTATGGTCACGGGCTGCTGGAGCCTATCCCAGCTAGCCAATAAAAAATAAATACAAATAAAAGACTGATGCTTTAGAATGCCACACAGTGCAAACCCAACTGTCTGGAACAGTTAGCTCAGACAGCAACAGGCGACCCGCTGTCAAACTATTTGCATTATCGGTAATCGTTCACGCAACGAAGCTAGCTAATAGCTCCTAATGCTAATTTAAACCAACCCCTTGAACACTTAAAATCTCGTCCGTGAAAGGCAACCTACTAACTTGTTATCTTCCCACTCCGTTCATGGAACTAACACAAGAACACAACACTACAACCGCGATCGCGCCGCGGTGTTGTTTTTTGACATTATAGGAGCGGCACGGAGTCGCAGATCTCTTTAACGTTATGCATGCATCGCACTCGAGAACGTGCTTCATCTTCAGGTGCTTTTACACGGATAGGCCTGTCTTCGTCGTAACATCGTTTATACACGTTTTGCAGACTGCGCTTGTTTCCAAATGATCGATGTGCCCTTTTTTGTGACTATTTATGGCTCGTTATTCGCTAGCATCTTCTCGTCCATTTTAGCGGCAATCTCGCAGAGTAGTGAAAAGTATAGAAAATCAAATCGATGAACCCCTTTTTCCATGTTGAGCATAAATAAAATATTGATTGAATCGAGCTTCTGGATATATCGCCCAGCTGTACGTCAACATAGCTCCTTGGCACCAAGATGTCACCAAAGCAATACTTTTACAGTGGACAGCTTCAGCCTAAGTACAAAAAAAGCACCAACCCCTCTCATAGGTGAGAGATAGGTTCTAAAAATAAATAAATACATAAATAAAACTTGTGATAAGGTGACGCCGTGAATAGTCAATTGCACATATTCGTGGAACACTATAGTATTTCAAACTCATCTTCCAACATTATCCTTAAAAATAAATGCTTTACAGATAATTTTATTTCAAAATAATGCACCGGAACTGCATGTACTCATACACTTCCGGTGATGACTCTCCTAACTTCCACTAACAACCCATGCTAAACTAAGCTCCTCCCCTGACATACTGTACAAAAAAATGTTCGTCTCCTAGTCGAGATGTAGTACTTAAACATACACACTATTGCCAAAAGTATTTTCTCACCAGCTTTGACTCAGATATGAATTTAAAGGTCCCATAGTTTGGATATTTAGACTTCCATAGAGTGACTCTCTAACATGGACTTTGTGTAATAGCGTCAATTTCATTAAAAAAAAAAAAAACATCTTGGTTGTCATACGAGTGTGCTAGAAAAGGCTCCTCTGACAGCTACTTCTGTTTTGTACCAGCTTTGTCCATATTTGGCTAAGACCACCCCCTTTCCTCTGATTGGGTGCCTCCATGTAGAAGAGCCACTGATGAGAGCACACATTTATGTTGATCGTGCTGGCTCGGGAGCGGAGAGGTAGGCGGAGATCTTCGCTAGTGACGTAGATAAGCTCGAAATTCAAATGAGCAGATTTCATGGCTCTTGACATAAAAAGTGTGGAACTCAGGAATGCGTGGATTATTTTAATTCATATTTCACGTTTACTGAGGGATCATAGAGACATTATTACATCCCAAATACTAGTAAAAGTTGGTTTGGTAAAATACGGAACCTTTAAGTGACATCCCACTCTTAATCCATAGAATTTAATATGACATCGGTCCGCCCTCTTGCAGTTATAACAGCTTAAACCCATCTGGGAAAGTGTTCTACAAGGTTTAGTAGTGTGTTAATGGGTAATTTATGACTATCTTTCTAAAGCGCATTTTGGGAGGTTGCACACTGATGTTGGACGAGAAGACCTAGCTCTCAGTCTCCGCCCGTATTCATCCAAAAGTGTTCTATAGGGTTGAGGTCAGAAATGTGCAGGCCAGTCAAGTTCATCCACATAAAACTCTCTCTTCTGTGTCTTTATGAACATTGATTTGTGCACTGATGCACAGTCATGTTGGAACAGGAAGGGGCCATCTCCAAACTTTTGCGACAAAGTTGGAAATGTTCAAAATATTAGCCCCTGAGCTCCAGTGAAAGGAACTCTGAATGCTTCAGCATACCAAGAGATCTTAGACAGTCGGACAGTTTGGGCATTACCCCTTCATGTTCCAGCATGTCTGTACACTCGTGCACAAAGCAAAGTACATAAAGACATGTTATGAGAGAATTTGGTATGGATGATCTTGACTGGCCTACACAGACCTGCCCTCAACCCGATAGAGCACCTTTGGGTTGATTTCGAGTGGACAGTGAGCTAGGTAGGCCTTCTCGGCCAAGATCAGTGTGTGACCTCACAAATATGCTCCTGGAAGAAGAGGCAAAAATTCCTATAAACTCACAACTAAACCTTGTTGAAAGCCTTCCCAAAAAGAGTTGAAGCTGTTCCAGCTGCAAAGGGTAGACCAATATCATGTTAAACCATATGGATTTCGAATGGGATATCACTTAAAATCCTATGTGAGTCAAGGCAGGTCAGCGAATACTTTTGGCAATATAGTGTACTTCCTTAAATCCAACCTATTGGAATAAGTGTTATCCATCCATTTTCTGTACAGCTTATCCTCACTAGGGCCGTGGGCATGCAGGAGCCTCTCCCAGCTATCTTCAGGCGAGAGGCGGGATACAACCCAAATTGGTCGCGAGCCAATCGCAGGGCACATATAAACAAACAACCATTCACACTCACATTCACAACTACGGGCAATTTAGAGTCTTCAATTAACCTACCATGCATGTTTTTGGGATGTGGGAGGAAACCGGAGTACCTGGAGAAAGCCCACACATGCACGGGGTCAACATGCAACCTCCACACAGGCGGGGCTGGGATTTGAACCCCGGTCCTCAGAACTGTGAGGCAGATGTGCTAACCAGTCGTCCGCTGAATAAGTGTTATTTAGAGGCATATTTCTTTTCCCAAACGTTCATGTTGAATTGTGAATTGTATAACCTCTTACAGTACAAGATTACATTAAAATTGACAAGTAGCATAGCTTTCATTTTTTAGTCTTTAAAACAAACAGAAGGACAAAGCCAAAAAAGAAAGTCCAGACTTTGGGTAAATCTCTGAAACTTTTGCGCCGTTCTAATCGGTCACATAACAAGCGTTATGAGACTCATTCAGTGGTGGATTTAAGACCATTAAACTCAAGCGTTGAAGGGGGGAAAACATGGACTAAGCCACGTGCCAGTGCCACGCTGGCAGGGAAGGCTCTGGAACTGGCATATGGCCAGTGGGAGGGAGCGCTGTTGACAATTACAAAGGATGCGAAACTGAAAAGAGAGCAATTGCTGTTTTACAAGAAAAGAGAAAAATCATAATCTTACGAGAGTAAAGTAATCTTTTCACAAGGGGAAGTGAGGGAATGATATCAGAGGAGGGGCTTGTTCCTGCCGCAAGGTGGATCTTGTCATGTTACACTTTTGACAGGAAATAGTGAGAATCATGGTCAACATTTTGGATTCGGATCTTTTTCTCCAAACTATACAACATTCTTCTTGTCAAAGTATGACTTTAATAGAAAACAAATATATAAGCAATTTTGTAACTAAAATGTACTACTTTTTCTTGAAAATTAACTACAATTCCAATGAAGTTGGGACGTTGTGATAAACAAATAAAAAGAGAATACAATGATTTGCAAATCATGTTCAACCTATATTGAATTGAATACAATACAAAGACAAGGTATTTAATGTTCAAACTGATCAATCTGATTGTTTTTAGCAAATAATCATTAACTTAGAATTTTATGGCTGCAACACATTCCAAAAAATCTGGGACATCTGGCAAAAAAGACTGAGAAAGTTGAGGAATGCTCGTCCAACACCTGCTTGGAACATCCCACAGGTGAACAGGCTAATTGGGAACAGGATGGGTGCCATGACTGCGTATAAAAGGAGCTTCCCTGAATTGCTCACTCATTCACAAGCAAAGATGGGGCGAGGTTCACCTCTTTGTGAACAAGTGCGTGAGAAAATAGTCGAACAGTTTAAGGTCAATGTTCCTCAAAGTATAATTGCAAGGAATTTAGGGATTTCCTCATCTACGGTCCATAATATCACCAAAAGGTTCAGAGAATCTGGAGAAATCACTGCATGTAAGCGGCAACGCCGAAAACCAACATTGAATCCCTGTGACCTTCGATCCCTCATGCGGCACTGCATCAAAAACCGACATCAATGTGTAAAGGATATCACCGCATGGGCTCAGGAACACTTCAGAAAACCAATGTCAGTAAATACAGTTCAGCGCTAAATCCGTAAGTGCAACTTGAAACTCTACTATGCAAAGCAAAAGCCATTTATCAACAACACCCAGAAACGCAGCCGGCTTCTCTGGGCCCGAGCTCATCTCAGACCCTGCTTATGTCAGTTAGACAATGCCAAACCACATCCTGCACGTGTTACAACAGCGTGGCTTCGTAGTAAAAGAGTGCGGGTACTAGACATGGCCTGGCTGCATTCCAGCCCTGTCTCCCATTGAAAATGCGTGGCATTATGAAACGTAAAATACGACAATGGAGACCCCGGACTGTTGAACAGCTGAAGCTGTACATCAAGCAAGAATGGGAAAGAATTCCACCTATAAAGCCTCAACAATTAGTGTCCTCAGTTCTAAAACGTTTATTGAATGTTGTTTAAAGAAAAGGTGATTTAACACAGTGGTAAACATGACCCTGTCCCAGCTTTTTTGGAACGTGTTGCAGCCATGAAATTCTAAGTTAATGATTATTTGCTAAAAACAATCAAGTTGATCAGTTTGAACATTAACTAGCTTGTCTTTGTAGCGTATTCAATTAAATATAGGTTGAACCTGATTTGCAAATCATTGTATTCTGTTTTTGTTTAACAACGTCCCAACTTCATTGGAAATTGGGGTTGTACTTTTTCTCATAAAATTACAATTTAAATCTCTAATATATGCATTTAAATCCAATGTACAACTCTACTCCCATAATATTGTGACTTGAATATTGAAAATAGCGTTTTAGCTCGAAAATGTAAAATTTTATATTCACAATATTTCGACAATCTTGAAAAAAATACATTTTTTTCTTTTAAATATGACTTTTTGCTGAAATATAACATTGTATTCTCGTAAAATTACGATTATAATCTAAAATAATTATGCTTCTTTCATTAAAATATGCAATTACATTCTCATAACATTACAACTTTTTATCTTCACCCAAAAATTACGTTTTATCTTGAACGTGTGTCTTTTCTTGACAAATATGTAACATTATTCTTGTAGAATTATGGCCTTAATCTGGAAATATACTATTTTTTTACCAAAACAATACTTTTATTCTCGTAAAATGACTACTTTTATGCAAGAAACAAATACACCTTTTTGTCTTGAAAATTCACAGCTTATTTCCCTGAAAATTGAGTACTTGAAAATAGTGTAGTAGTAGTTTATTTATTTATTTATTTATTTCCTTCCCATGTAGCGCTAATGCTCCTTTCTAAACAATTAAAGGAGGAAAGTGGAGTGTGAAAGTGTCCTTGAACTCCCCTCATTGCCAAGGAGATGGGCTGGCTGACAGACAAAACAAAGAAGAGTGTGCACTCGTAGCTTTCCCCCGTGTGAATATCCTGCCAATTCAGTCGTTGTACTCTTTATCCTGCGCAAGACAATCAAATCATTGTATCATCTGACAATCATCTCTCTTTCCACCGCACACTTGCACCCACTCAACCCTCCCCTCCCTCTTCACCTCATGAGAACAACCGTTTGATTGGCTCATGCAGGGAAATCCCGAGGAAAGCCCTCCCACCCTTTGTGTTGACAACAAGACACAAGTGTCACGTTTCCTATGTCTTGCCTGCGTGTTGCATCAGACTGACAATAAAGCTTAAATAGCGTTTCCGCTCACTCCAGTGCATTCCCGTTCTCAGATTCCTGCTTTTGAGACTTACTTACTGGACTTTTTTACTGCAAATGTAGCTACTTTTTGACATTCGTAGTCACAATTTTTTATTCATACATCAGTTTACAGTGCAGTTTTGTATGCATCTGTCAATTTTTGGGTGGGGGGTTTCATTTTTTTTTCATTTTTTACAATTAGAATATGTTCAATAGCTTCATCTGTGGACAAATAAACACAACAGTCAGGTTTGAGTTGGATCACGCCAAGCGCAGATGCTTTACGTTCCACCGGCCCAAAACACAAATATTGTTGTTATTAACCAGTCGCATGCGAGAAAGGAAACATGCTACCTAAAAAGAAAAGGTCAGTGTACTTTTGATGCTTTTGTGTCTTTATTACCTCCATGATTAAGTGTTTGGTTCTCTTTTCAGACCGACCATAGTTTCAGATGAAGAGAAATGGTGAGTTGAATGTGTTTTTCATGCAGTTTATTTTTTGTCTTTTGGGGGTTGATTTGCATGTTTTTCTTAAGTTTGAGTGTGTTTAACACACAACTAAAGTACACCCAAAAGTCCTTGCTTACTATTTAATCTCCTCATGCATGTCCTAAAAATGTTTTTTGAAAGAGTGTGAGCTGCCTTTTAAGTATAAAAGAAACTCTGTGCATGCATACATTCTATGCAAGACATGTTATTTTGTGTGCAAACATTTCCAATTTCATCATTTTGTCTCCTTACTTTTTTCTCCCGTTTAATGAACGTCATCACATCTGTTGTACCACCCAGTGATTCAATGACACAATGAGTAGATGTGCACAGTACGCTTAAAGGAGACATGTTATGCTTTTTTTTTCGCCATTTAAAACAGTTCTCAACAACTTCTTTGTGAGTGTGACATTAGTTAAAATACACCACGGATCAAGAAAGTTTTTTTTTTTTAAATAAAAAAAAAAAAAAAGGGGGGTGAAAAGTGTGCTACTTAAACCCTTTTAAATTTTGAATTTGAATGTTTTTAATAAAGGAAATTATTTTTACATTTTTAATTTGAATGTTTTTAATAAATAAAATGCTAACACGTTTTTTATTTGAGAATAAAGGAAAATATTAAATTTAGTTAAACTGAATTTTATACAGTGTTTATTCAAATTAAAAATAAAAATATATTACAACCGTCAACTACTCAACCATGATCAGTCGCTTTATCGATCCAGCCATAATCCACCATCCAACCACCCAATCCACTCAGCCGTCATCCACCCATAGACCTCCCCAGCCATCCATCCACTTTTCCAAACACCCAACCTGTCCATCCATCCAGCCACCCATCCATCTGCCCATCCATCCACCCACCTGTCAGCCCATCCATCCAGCCATCCGAATGTCATCTCATCTACCCACCCAATCCATCCACCCAGCTGTCTTCCATCCACCATCAATCACCATTCGTCAACCCATCCATCCACCCGTTTGTCATCTCCTCCACCCACCAATCCATTAATCTAACCACCCAACAATTCATCTTCCACTCATCCAGCCACCCACTCATCCATCTACCTATCAAGCAGTTCACCCATCTGTCAATCTATCCACCCATGTATATTCCATCCGCCCGCCCGCCCATCCATCCGTCCGTCTGTCCGTCCATCCATCTGTCCATCCATCCGTCCAAATGGGGTATTAACTGCTTTAAATATTGTGTTTTGTAGCCAGTCCATCTTTTCAGCGGTGGCCTACTTCATGAAGCACCTTGGGGTGAAGACCCGGGCGGCTGACAACAAGAAGTCCCGAGGGGGCTTCTTCCGTAGACAGCTGGTCAAGGTAAAGGCAGGCACCTTTTTCCCCCTGCACTACTCGACTCCAGTTTCCTTCTAACTGTGTCGTCTTTGCTCAGAACAAGAAGGACGAGTCCACAAAGACCAAACCCAGGGGTGGCTTCCCTGGGATACCTAGCTGGATCGCGGGTAACCGTACGTATTAGCAAATTGACTGATGGCCTGTTACTGAACCGTTGCGGTAATGACCGTTTCTCTCCTATTACAGCTGAGGTCAAACCTAAAATGGAAGCCGAAGGTACAAGTCGCCCCGAGTGCTCGCTCCCACTACTCCCATTATCTGTACAGTGAACCCACGTTTATCACACGGATACCTTTCCGACCCACCCGTGACACTTTTTAAAAATAGTTTTACCCCCATACACTTAAAACACATTTCAACTTTTTAAATTACAGTTTAACTTATAACACATAAGTATTCATTAACTCCTGTTCTCACTCCATCGCTCCCACAGTTCTCCAGATAAGAGCAAAGTGTGCCAGCTTCAAGCTGTTTATTTGTCACTCCCAGAAGTTCATCCACTGTAAAATTGACACATAAGACAACAGAGAATTAAACATTATATATTTAAACACTAAAATGTTCCATCAAACCATATAATTAGTTATATAGTCCGCTAGCATAATGCTACCACTGGCTAATGTAAATTGGCATAGATGTTACAGTAATTATAAATCTTCAAACAATTGCTTTAGCACTCACGAGCAGCAACACATACAAAGCATACAACAAATGAAAATTACACATTGTACATTTAAACAAAAAAAGGTTCAAACAAACCATATAATTTCATCTTCACAATTTGTGCTTGCTTAATGCTAACATATAATGCCAAATATTATAGACAGGCTAAATGAAATTAGCTTCGATGTTACTGTACTTATAAACCTTCAAACAACTCTTACTTTAACACACATAAGCACACACAAACAGAAAATACAACAATATTGACAGCCAGGCATATATTCTCTCTGCTCTTTAGAAACAACAACTATTAAAATGGCAAAACATGGTACTGTATTACACAGAAGGGGCGTCTTCTTTTTCTTCCTTTTAATTCTGCTGCGTCTCGTCCAGTGGAACTAAGTGCTGCCCAGCGTGTTATGGTACCTGGTACTACATTGAAGGTGCGCCACTCTAAATTCGGACTTGCTTTTATACTGTAAAAACCCATTTGTAAAAAAAACATTGTTTAAAAACTGCGGTATAGCAAGGGCATGAACGATGAACAGCCATTTTGCGAGGGTTCACTGTAGGCAGTAGTTAGACCCTACTAATCAACCCACGAGCATGTGTGCATGTCCCCAATCACACTAGGAGGGATTTTTTGTTGACTTGATTGAGTGGTTGGTTGGTTGGTTGGTTGGTTGGTTGGTTGTAGGTTGAGTTGCGCACCCCCAAACCAAGCTAACCCCCGTCCCGTGTCCACGTTGTCACTAAACGAGGTTGCATGTTGGTGGAGTTTTATACCTGCCGTCCCATTCAAATATCAAAACTTAGCCCTCTTCTGCTGCTATCTAGTGGACAAGGAGAAAGGGAGTCAGGAGCGTAAAGGTCCAACGCCTATCCGTGGTTCCTTCACCGACCCGGCGGCGCCCACACTCCCCTGCAGAAAGTCAGGGTCTGGATCCGGCGGCGGCGGCGGCGGCTCCATCACCTTGCCTACAGTGGAGATCACGGAGGGCTCGGGCAACAACGCCAGCATGAGCAGCAGCCCCGAGGCTCTGCAGTCCGATGGTAACTCCGGCTGGCTAGTGTTCATTTATCTTGGGTGAAGCAGCATGTGGCTCAGTATTCGCGGTTCTTCTTTTTTACCCTGTTTCAAGTAACTGCAGACAATTTTATGATTGTGTTTAGGATGCGTCTCCGTGTTAAGTATCAGGGTCAGAAGGTCTTACGTACTACATTTCTCCTCTCCCTTGCTAGGAAAGAACTCGAAAGACAGTGTTTCCCAGTGTTTATCAGAGTAATATAGGTAGTATTGCAAGAAGGTTTGGTGTCAGAAGTTGGATTCAGTTTTATGGTTAATGCTAGGATTCCACATCCATCAAAAAATTTGGCAATATTTTATCTGTTACTGTCAAACTCTGAGAAACATCCATTTTCTATACCTCTTATTCTCATAAGGGTTGCTGGGAGGCATCTCTGGTTACACATTCCCCAATTCTAACAAACAGATCTGGTTGTTCATTTCTTGGATCCTACTTTTGACGCCAAATGTTGTGGCACTATTCCTTTATTATTGTTGTTACATTGGGAAACATCAATTTCCTATACCGCTTGTTCTCATTAAGGTCATGGGGAAACTCCTACAAAACACATCTGGATGGTCAATCCTTGGATCCCCGTTCTGAGACCAAATCTTGTGGCAATATTCCTAGGTTGTTGTCCTGAAAACTGGGAAACAATTTTCTATACTGCACACCCTCATTAGGGTCATGGGTAAGCATCTCCAGGTGTGCAGACCCCAGCTCCCACAGAGACATCTGGTTGGTCAATGTTTGGATCGCACTTCTGACAACAAATGTTGCAGCAACATTCCTATATTACTGGAGAACACACTGGGAGACATCTGTCGATAAATTTTCGAGAGCGTGTCCTCTTTAGGGTCACAGTTAAGCGTCCCAGGGTGCGCAGCCCCCAACATCCACGAAGACCTCTGGGTGGTCAATGCTTGAATCCCGCTTCTGACACCAAATGTTGAAGCAGTTATTTTCTAAATTACTGTAGAAAATACTGGGAGACATCCATCCATTCATAAATTTTCTATACCAACTGTTCTCATTAGGGTCTAGGGTAAAAGTCCCCGGGTGCCCACGACAACATCTGGGTAGTCAATACTTGGATCCCACTTTTGATTCCAAATATGTTTCAACATTTTCTATAGTAAAATGGAAAACACTGGGAATTTTTTTTTTTATTTTTTTTTTTTTTTTTTTTTTTTGTAGCGCCTTGTCCTCATTAGGGTTGAAGCTGGAGTAACTGGAGAACCCCCACATAAGCACAAGAACAACATGCAAACTCGACACAAGGACCTGAGCAGTGATTCGAAAACAACCTCTCGAGTGTGAGGCAGACGTACTAACCACTAAGTCACGCCATCCTGCTTAACTGAGAGACAGTCACTCTTAGACTAAACGAGCTGCCTCCTGATCACAAACATATAATTGTTCATCCCCACATGTTGCTGCTTTTCTCCATGATTGTCCTTTTTATTTTCCTTTACTCTCATGACATACCTGGAATATTATTTAATATTATTCCCAAAATATGTTTAATATCTTAAATGAAAGTTTTTTTATATATATATGGCAGTATTTTGACCAATTACTGCTAAAAAATAAATGAATAAATAAAAGTGTGACATGGTCATTTTAAATATTCCAGGCTTCTCCAGCAATCGTCTGGAGCCACTAATCTTTCCCGAATTGACTGACGGATCCCCGTGGGAGCCCTTCTTGATCAGCGACACCCCCGTGGAGGAAAGCCTGGAGAAAGACAGGTGAGGATGGAACATGAATCCAAATGGCATCGTATTGCCAGCCAAAGTGAAACAATGCGTGTTGATCCTCGGGCTGAGGATGTCTGTCCCTGCTGTGTGCTAGCTTTTTGCCATGCTGCCCCCCTTTCCCTGTCGAAAAACCAAAGCGCACCACATTGTCCCTTCCAGCCTTTCCTATTTTTTCTCTTTTGTCAACTCATCTAGTCCTGTCCTAATGTTTGAAACTGCATTTTTGTTGCCTTCTTAGCATCACTTGCGTATCCCGTTTAATGCAGAAGTGCAGGTTTGTCTGGAATTGTTGCAGTTTTAGCAACCAGATTCTTGGTTTTGGATTCAAATGAAGAGATACTAGCTTAGCCTAGCCGCAGCTCTTTGTGTTTTCTTACTGTTTCCCTCACAAGTACAGAGAAACCTATGAAATTGTACATTATGTAATTGGTCCACATTTCTGGAAGAAAATGTCTTAAAAAAATGTACAAATCAGAAATTCTGAGGTTATTCTTCAGCAAATCCCAAGAGACTTCAGTTAAGTGATCGTCATAACCCAAAGCAGTGATTCCCAAACTGCTTGTAACCCCATTAAGCCCACAAACTACAGCAGTTACGCAATCATTATTGAGCCAAGTTATGTACATTAGAAAATCTCATGACACACCACCAAACAATGTCACAGTCACAGAAAGTGGATTCGCGGGTTAATTATGGACCTTCTGCCATCTAGTTGAAGAGCATTGAATTGTTATGCCTGTATTTTTTTTCAAATTATAAATGAAGTCACAAAGTGCAATGCCGTGAAACTTTGCTGTAATTCTGAGGCGGAGAGGTAGCTTAGCAATGAAAATGGAAGTACAGTAATCCTCCGCATATTTGCTGTTCACTATTCACAAATTCAGCCTAGTCTCAGCTAGTCGTAGAAAACTCACCTATTCGCCCATTTCGTGCTCTTTTCTGAAACCCCCTAAGATGCTACCAGCGTGCTAAATAGGAAAGTAGTACAGCTGTTGTTGTCAAGGATGTGTGCCAGGGAGGAGCTAAGTTTAGTCTGGGTTGTTAGCGGAAGTTACGGAGTACGCAGTCCCTGAATGTGTATGTGCACGTACTGGCACTACTTTTTTTTTTTTTTTTTCAAAATAAATTCATCAGTTTTCTGAGCCGCTTCTCCTCAGTAGGGTCGTGGGCGTGCTGGAGCCTATCCCAGCTATCATCGGGCAGGAGGCGGGGTACACCCTGAACTGGTTGCCAGCCAATCGCAGGGCACATATAAACAAACAACCATTCGCACTCACATTCACATCTATGGGCAATTTAGAGTTGTCAATTAACCTACCATGCATGTTTTTGGGATGTGGGAGGAAACCGGAGTACCCGGAGAAAACCCACGCAGGCACGGGGAGAACATGCAAACTCCACACAGGCGGGGGCCGGGATTGAACCCCGGACGTCAGAACTGTGAGGCAGACGCTCTAACCAGTCGGACACCGTGCCGCCAAAATCAAATAATCTGTAAACCATTTATTTTTAAATGTAGTGTTGTAAGATAAATTTGAAATGATAATGGGATGAGTGTATTTCATTTGCAGTATATTTACAGTTAAAAATAAATGTATACAGTTACAAAACCGTTTTTGCATCAGGGGAATGTCCCTATTTATTGGAAAAACTGGAAATCAATGGAAATCATTTGCCTTAGTTATTCAACTGTCCATTATTTCTATTAGAACCTAGCAAAGAATAAAATCTAGTTTTGTGTTGAGTTTCTTGTCGTTCGTCTGCTTTTTTTGTTTGCCTGTTAAAGATATCTGCATGTACGGTAGATGCAGCGCCGCCAGCATTCTTGTCGCGTTCGTCTCCGTTCTGTGTGCAGTTCAGTGTGGCGTCAGCAGTCCGTGTTTGCGCTGAGAAGTCGAGTCGAGTCAGGTCTTGTCGCGAAAGTGTGCATAGCTGAGGTGTTAACGTTGTGGTGTGTCGTGTTTTCACAGACGCAAGACAAGGTGGGAACCTTGACTGAGTCACGGACAATGCTTCAGACACACGACACACACACACGCACGCACACACACGCACACTGAGTAACACAAGCGCAAGTTAAGTATTGTTTCCCTGGAATTGACTGTTGGGTCCAACTGGAGTATTGCTCGTGGATGTTTTTTTTTTTTTTTTACTTGCATTTTGCACTCTATGTGGAACTAAATTGTCACACTTCGGGATTTGGATATTGACTTTAGCATATCGTCGCTGTCCATTGAAAAGTACGGATCTCCAAATTTAGATTTATTTATTTTTTAATCCGGGGGGAAGAAATTCTGACAAATTTGGATTTTCTCCAAAGGTTTTTTTTAATCCCCCAATTTTCAGAAAAAAAAGAAAATATTTCCAAAACAAAATGGAAATGTTTCGGATTTTCTTGATCAAAAGACAAAACGGTCTTGTTTTTAAGACAAGAAATTCTGAATTTTTTGGGGAAGGAAAGAAAAACACTTAAAATATACTTTGAGTGAAAAGCAAAAAAAGCCCCCAAAAAAATCTGAAAATACTTTTTAATAATTCTATTTTAAAATGATAAAAAAAAAACTGGGTGGGGGAAATCAAAGATTTTTTTTTTTTTTTTTTTATTTCCAGAAATACATGTTCCAAAAACTATGATGGGGATAAAAAGCTGAAAATGTGTGACTGTCTAACATAATGCATAATATTGTTTTATTTCTCTGTGATTTCTCATTCCTTCTGTCCATGTTGTGGTTTGATCCACTTTATCTTCAGCCTCCTTTGTTTTTGAACAAAATTGTCTTCACCCGACTGACTTTGTCCCACAATTCTCTCTGAATTATTTGACTTTATTTTCTCTCTCCTGTCCACAATTTTCTTCCTTTTCCCCCATTTCATGTCCCCTCGCGTCCACAACCTGCCCTTAAACCCGCAGTAAGAAGGTCGCGCGTAGCGAGAGTGCTCGCGTGGACCGACACCCATCACGGCGTCGCAGCTCCTCCCGGGCCAAACAGTACCGCTCTCGTAGCAACGTGGACCTGCAGTTGCCTTCCACCATGACGACCGTAGCATCATCGCTCAGCCCCCATTTGTAAGATTGCACAGCAGGGACGGACATAAGGCCCGAATGGAATAAGTATTATTCATTCGCTCCACAGATAATACAAAGCTATGAAAAATAAAAGTAATTGAACTCATGTTTATGAATATATATTATAAGCAGTTATAGGGTAAATGAAAATGTTATAAAAGCTTTATTATTGAATTTGGCTGAGTATGACGTACAATTTTAACATTGGTAACTGTCATACTAGTGCAAAGAAGATAAAAGACAAATCTTAAAAGCTTCATAGTTGTTTAAAATAAAAAAGTGTCAAAGCGAAATCCTTTGTTGACTTGTGACGCTCCCACTTTGTCGTCGTCGGCCAGCAATGAAGGACCCATTCCAGTGGCTGAAGGCTCCGGCTTGTCGCCTGTCAGTCCCTCTCCTCCCGAGGAGATGGAGCCCCGCCTGCTGGAGTTCGAGCAGGACCCGCCTAACTGGAGGGAGCTGGCCTCCCCGGAAGCTCTGTCGGGCCTCAGCAAGAAGGAGACCAAGAGGCAGGAGGTCATCAACGGTGAGAAGTTATGTTCACATTAGGTCGACCAATACAGTGAACCCCCGCGATATCGTGGTTCATTGTTCGTGCGCGACGTGATTAAGTTTGAAAATTTGCTTCTTTGCCCATTCGCTCGGTTTGAGAAATTTTAACTTCAAGCCACAATTTGCATCGCGACAACCAATCAGTGTTGAGAATGGTGAGCAAAGGGCCAGCCGGGTGCATGGGGCGTCTCACTGGCTACAGTGCCCGCTCGCAGCTCACCGTCACGGCCGTGAGTGTAGCAGGGCAGTAGAGCTTGAAGCGGAGTAGAACTCGGAAGAAAAAAAATCAAAGGAACTAGCCGAGGGGCACGTCATGCGTGCCGTCGCCATTCACAGCAACCGCGCCGACGACCTCCTGAAGAGGACCGAGGTGAGATGAGCATATCAATGCGGCGCAAATTAAATGAATGTGCCTTCAGTATATTTGAATAACTCTCGCGAGCAAACTCGTGCAAGTGTCGCCTCGCGTCCGGTCTCAATATAGCGTTACTTAATGTCAGATTTGTTTACCCAAGTATCGGTGGGTGGTATCGGCAGCCTACACAAGTACCCGATAACTCGAAATAAGACCAATTTTTGCCCAATATCTTGTATCGGTGCACGCTCATCCCTGTTTAAAGTGGGTTTATGTATGTTTTAGTAAGTTTAGATGTGTTTTAAACAAGTGGGTGGGGTGGGCTGGGGTGGAACTATTCTTAAAAAAAAAAAATTTATCAAAAATGTTCACCTCTCATGGGTTGTTCTGGAACATACTGTAGCACACACAGTAAACAGGGGTACACTGTACTTAGAACAATGGGGAAATCCAAGGAACTTGGTGTCAAAAGCCCCCTATTCTGACAATATTTCACGTTTATTCCTCGATTTCTTCTCATAGAGTTGTTCGCCACAGAGCACGCCCATGTGCGCATGCTGAGTGTCCTTCAGATGGTCTTCTCCAAGCCTCTGGAGCGAGAGGAGCTCCTCACCGCCACCGAGCTGGCCACCATCTTCCCCAACCTGGACGAGATCATAGAAATGCACTGTGAGCCTTTTCTTTGCGAAGATGTGTTTTTGTAATTTTTGGTTGAGAGGAAGCGCTCCTCACAAGTAACACACCCCAAAAAGCGATATGCTCCAAAAGTATTGTAATTATGACCCAGTTATCTAATGAACTGTGTGTGTGTGTGTGTGTGTGTGTGTGTGGTGTATGGAAACAGTGTTTTGTATTATTAATCAAATGTTATTAATAAAATAATATGAAGATGATAATGATAGTGACAATTTAATACAAATTAATTTGTCCAGATCACTTCTACGAGAACCTGAAAAAACTTCGTCTGGAGGACAAGTTTATCGTCAAATCCATCAGCACCACCGTCCTCAACAGAGTGAGATGTTGCTTTTTATTTTGTTGCCTTTTACAGTTACTGTCCATTAAAAAGTATTTGTCGTTTTCATGTTTGTTGGAAGTCACAAAATTTGGAGACAAATGATTTTTAATGAACAGTAAATGATTGATTTCCCCTGATACTCAATATTCAATCATTTAATTTGTGGGTATTTCTTCTACTCGAGTTGGCCAACAGAGATTTTTTTTCACAATTTGGACTTGCATGTTTTTCATTGGACAGCGACCAATTTGTGTATTTATTCTTCTTATTCGGGATGCACTGATACCAGTATCAGTATTGGTGCCGATACTGTATTACTGTCGAGTACCCGGTACTAAAGGAACTGATAGCCTTAATCAGTATTATCGTCTCCTCTAGTCATGGCTTGGATGAAAATTACTTTTTTATTTAAACGAAAAATATACTCCAGGTTTAAATGAAATGTGTGGCAAAACTTACACAAACATGCGCTTGGATGTTAAAATTTCAGTAATGTAATGTTTAGTAATACTATAAAATACGTGCCTTGGCTCAATAAAGTTTGGGAAACACTATAGTAGAGAACAGATTTTCTTTCTCTACCATTTCCACCACCACGCGTGTTTTCCTGTGCATCACAGTTTGAGGGCACGGAAGGGGAATGGTTCCAGAAGCTGGCGGCCCGTTTTTGCAGTCACCAGTCGTGGGCCCTGGACCAGATCAAGAGCAGGCAGAAGAAGGAGCCTCGCTTCAACTCCTTTATCCAAGTAAAGTACAACACACTGTAACAAGCATGACGGGCAGACAGCCATCTTAGTAGTGATGATAAACAACTGTTCTGGTGATAGGAGGCGGAGAGCAAGCCGCAGTGTAGGAGGCTGCAGCTCAAGGACATCATTCCCATCGAGATGCAGAGGCTCACCAAGTATCCGTTGCTATTAGAGAACATCGCCAAGAACACAGGTGTGTGTGTGCTTTGTTCCACAGAAGCGGAACCGTAAGCGAACGCCCAGGTGAAGTTTTCTGCCAAACTAAACATAAAACGAAGCATTACACGTTGTGTATTTAACTAAACCACATTACTTATAAAGTCAGCGATTTTAATGCGAAACGCTGTCGATGGGCTAATGAAACTAGCATTGATGTGGCAGTAGTTCATACCCTTTCGGCAAGTTGGCAACATGGTTGTAATAGTTTTTGATTTCCCATCCATCCATTTTCTGAGCCGCTTATCCTCAGGAGTGCTGGAGCCTACCCCAGCCATCATCGGGCAGGAGGCAGGGTACATCCTGAACTGCTCGCCAGCCATTCGCAGTTTTTGATTTTCCATCAGTTAGTTTTTATTCGTTTTAACTTTTTTTTTTTTTTTTTTTAAATTCACTTTGATATTTGTTTTCAGAACGTGTTTTTTAGTTTAGTTTTTGGATAGATAAAAAATGTTTGTGGTTTATTTAGCTGAAACTTAAGCCTGGTTGTGCTATGTACTATTTGTTCATATATGAACCAAAAAAGGACAGTACTTGTTACCTAGCGTCGCTTTTCGGGCTGAGTTGAGTGACAAAAGAAACGGAGCAATATAAAATCTGCGCAGCAGCGCCTTTTTATTGGCTGCTGCCCGATGACGTCGCTGCTCAGCGACAGACCGTAAATAACTTTTCTCAAACAACTGCTCGACATTCCTTATGAATTTTTGTATCAGGATGAAGAAAAATCTGATTTGGGAGCAGTGGTGGAAACATCTTTTAAAAAAATAAATAAAATTTTTAGATTTAAAAAAATAAAAAATAAAACCTTGGAAAATATTTCCTCCGGTGCTGTGAAAAGGTATTGGGCCCCTTCTCAAATGCTTATATTTTTGCATAGTTTCCCCACTTTAATGTTTAAGATCATTAAACAAATTCCAATGAAGTTGGGACGTTGTGTTAAACAAAAATAAAAATAGAATACACTGATTTGCAAATCATGTTCAACTGAAGGAGAATGTTTCCCCATCAGTTTGTGACGTCAAACTGACGCGCACTTGGCCAAAACACACCAGCAAGTCAAATGGCTTATAAAAAAAAAAAGAAGTTTTTGGAGTGGCCTCGTCAAAGTCTAGACTTTTGAATCCGATTGAAATACAGCGGCATGACCTTAAAAAGGCTGCTCATGCTCAAAAATGCTCAATCTTTGCTGAATTCAAACAATTCTGCAAGGAAGAGTGGGTCAAAATGTCTCCACAGAGATGTGAAAGACTTATTGCCAGTAATAGAAAACGCTTGATTTCAGCTGTTGCTGCTGAGGATGGTCCAACCAGTTACTAGGTTTAGGGGGTCATTACTTTTTCCACACAGGGCCAGGTGACTTCGAAAAAAATTTTTTTTTCTCCTTAATGAATAAAATCACCATTTTAAAAAATGCATTTTAAGTTCAATTACCTTATATTTGTCTGATACTTACATTTGTTTGATGATCATAAACATTAAAGTGGGGAAACTGCAAAAATATAAGAATTTGAAAAGGGGGACAATACTTTTTCATGGCACTGTACATGTTTAAGAAGAAAAGAAAAATAAACAGTGAGCATGTTTTATAAATTGGGGGAGATTTTAAATATTTAAAAGATATTAAAATATTTCAGGCTGGATCATAATGAAAAACAATGTGTTGGGGGATAAAAAGGAAACAAATATTTTTTAATACTTTTAATTTGGGGCTAAAGAAAAAAATGTGAAAACGTTTCAGACATTTTTGGATAAAAAGAGAACTACAACAACATCGGGTAAATAGAAGTAAAAGTGAAAAATGCTTCTGTAATTTTGGGAGGATTAGAAGGAAAAGAAACAATGAAAATGTTTCAAAAATGATTGGAAGAGAAAGACAAACTGAAAATGCGTCTGACATTTTGGGGATAAAAAGTGGGGGTGCTTGGCAAAAAACACCTTCCTCTACCCACTCCATTACGTGTGTGGTTGGGCGTCTTCGACAGATGTGAGTGCTTTCACTTTCTTTGAGTTGATTGTTCATTTTCTCGTGAGTCACAGACGATCCCAGTGAGAAGGCGCTCATCCATCAGAGCGCCGAGTGCTGCAGAAAGATCCTCAATCACGTCAACGAGGAGGTCAAAGAGATGGAGAACCTTCTGGTAAGAAACTCAATGGTGTTATTCAATGAATGGCAATGATAAAGTTTAGCTGAGTTAGGGTCAAACCTATATGGATCTATTGTATTTGTGCAGACGCTCAAGGATTACCAGCGGCGACTGGACACGTCGGGACTCAAGCCCAGTAATGAGCTTTATACAGAATATAAGGTACACTTCTTAAGCCTGTGAAACAATTCATGGTAACGCTGTGAGTGTGTATGACTGTGTGTTTGTCCTTGTGTGATTATCCATGTGTGTGTCAGTATGGCATGTACATTTATCTGTGTATGTGTGTCCATGTGTGATTATACGTGTGTGTGTCTTTGTGGCATGTACATGTATCTGTGTGTGTGTCCATGCCCGTGTGTGATTATTCATGTGTGTGGCAAGTACATTTATCTGTGTGTCTGCGTGTAATTATTCATGTGCGTATGTATTGTATGTGTCCTTGTGGCGTATACATTTATCTGTGTGTGTGTGTGTATGTCTATATCGATTCGTCTTCTCCGTGTTTGTGTGTCTGTGTACATTTATTCGTGTGTGTCCATGTGGCATGTACAATTATCTCTATGCGTGTTTGCGTGTATATATACATGTGTCGTGTGGGTGTGTGCCCGTGCGTGTGTCTGTGTCCATGTGTGTGGGTTGGCCACGTTGGTGTGTGTCCCCGTGTGACTGTGTCTGTATTCATGTGAGTATCTGTGTTTGCGATAGTGTATGTATGTCAATTGTGACTATCCATGTGTATTTGAATGACTATATGTTCATCAAAGGGTGTGGTGGAAGCATTGTGTGTGTGTGTGTGTGTGTGTGTGTGAGGGACCATCATCATCACTGGTCGCAGCTTGAATTTTTTTGTTCTTGTTTTATTCTTATTTGTCATGATGTTTGACTATCTATTTTACCTAGAACATTGATCTGACCCAGAAGAAGATGCTGTATGAAGGGCCTCTCACTTGGAAAGTCACAAAAGAGAAGGCTGTCGGTAAGTACACGTTAGACATACAGGGCGTCCTCGCTTTACGACAACTTGTACAGTATCTGTGTGTGTGTGTGTCCGTTGTGGCCAAAGAAATAGCAAAAGGCACTTCATCCTCTGGTCCTGTGTGTCCTCGTCAGAGGTGCAGTGCGTGCTGCTGGGTGACCTGTTGGTGCTCCTGCAGAGACAGGATGACAAGATGGTGCTCAAGTGTCAGAGCAAGAGCATCATCGCCATGCAGGAAGGCAAGCAGATGCTCAGCCCCATCATCAAGCTGGACTCGGTATTCCTGCGCGAGGTGGCTACTGGTTAGTCACAGACACAGACACAAACATTTAAAAGTTGAAGAATAAAGAAAAGTTGAAAATGTTTCAGAACTTTCAATGTTATTTATAGAGCGCAACCACAATTGAAACAAAGTTCTGTCAACACAGTGAAATGTTTCAGATAGTTTTAGATTAATAAAAAAAAAAAAGAAATGATTTTTAGTGAATAAATGATGATTTTTTTCCTGAATTTTTAAAAATCAAAAGAACAAAATGCTTTCAATGATTACATTAAGAAAAAAAATGAATGTTTCAGAATTATTGGATCAAAAGAATAAAAATCGCATTTTGGATCAAAAGGGAAAATATCTTAAAATGGTTCAGACAACCTTGGAAATGTTTGAGAAGTGTTTGGGATGAGAAATAAGATTTAAAGGAAAAAAATATGAAAAATGTTGGAGAATTATGGGGGAGAATACTGAGAATTAGGTGTTATTTTTTAATAAAATGGGGGAATCGCCCTGCGATAGGCTGGCGACCAGTTCAGGATGTACCCCGCCTCTTGCCCGAAGATGGCTGGGATAGGCTCCACCATGCACGCGACCCTTGTGAGGATAGAGCGGCACGGAAAATGGATGGATCTAAAATATTTGAGAATCTGGGGATTAAAAAATGAAAACGAACGTTTCCCACGTTTAGGATAAAATGAAAACAGGAAACCTTTAGATTATTTTTTGTTTGTTTTAATAAAAAGGGAAAACTGCATTTTTTTAAACACAGTAAATATTACTTGTAACACAGTGACGTCCTTCCAGATTTGAAGGCCTTCTACGTGATCTTCACTTGGGACAGCGGCGCTCAGATCTACGAGCTGGTGGCTCAGTCTGTGGGCGAAAGGAAGCTGTGAGTGCCTTTTCTACCTTGGAAATGTTTGGCAGAGAAATAATCTGTTAAATTGCTTCAAATAGTCGCGATTGTAAAACCGTTACTAATGAACGGGTTTCATCTTTCGTCCCGTAACATCCTGTGTGTATTTCCTTCTCACCTTCTCCCCTTAACACACGTTTTTGAGGTTGCTGCTTCTTTTACAAGCTGTATTCTATAATGTGCATTTGTGTATAGGTGGACTAAAGTGATAAAGTCAGCGGTGGATGATCTGAAGAAGAGTGGCGCGCCCATGAGGATCACACTGCCACCTGGAAGTGGAGCAGGATTTAGTCCTGGGTTAGTGCGCTTATTTGCGTGTGTGTGTGTGTGTGTGTGTGTGTACACTCGTGTGCATCATATGACGTCGTCTGTCTGTGTGTGTGTGTGTGTGTGTGTGTGGGTCAGGCTGAGCGCCCCTCAGAGCCCCACAGAGAACGGTGGTTTGAAGAGTAGCGGTGGTGAGGCACTTATTAACAATCCACAATCATTAGCATTGTTTGCTCAATTGACTTCCAGCTAAAAGGTGTGTTCGCGCATCTGTGTGTGCCCTGCAGATCGCGATAAGGACAGCTTGACAGATGATAAGTCATCCGATCCCCGGCACTCACTGATCGACTTCCTGTCTGACAAAGGGTTCGACCTCCTCGCGCACTCCAACAGCTACCGGGAGAAGTTGGCCGCCAACGCTCTGGATGAAGGTGAGCAGTTGCCGTCTTGGCGGTGGTCCGTGAGGCCGCGATGACATCACTTAACAAGCCCCTCCTCATCATCTCATAGTCATGCTGTTGAAGCGGCTGCTGGTCGGGAGCATCAGTCTGTCGGAGGACAGAGAAAACGGAGAGGAACCCAGTCTAGAAATGGACAGCTGTCAATCAACAGGTATTTGTTGGGTGTTCAAGGCCCCACCACTTTAAGGCACAGTTGTGTATCTAACACAACAATATGTACAGTATTTTCTAGACCTTTTATGTATTAAAATAGAGTTACAATGTGTTTTCAAGTGTATTTTAATGTGTTAAAGGGGAACTAAACACAAGATGTCAAACCTTTCTGGCATATTTTAAATGTGCATATCTGCTGCTGTTGACATAAATCGACAAAGTTACGTATAGTTGCCAGTTCTGCATTAATATGCAGTTTAATTTTACAAAGAAAACCATACAAAGTTGGTATATATTCAGTAATGACAAGCTACACACCGTCACTGTTGGGCAGAAACCCGGCTGTTCATTATTATCATCATTATTCTGTTTAATTCTTATTCCACAAGCGCAATATTTATCAGAGTACCGTGCTTTGAACAGTGCTCGCACATATGTATGTATATGTATTATGGATGCGTATACAATGTATTCTTGCTTTTGGGTTTAGTTCTCCTTGAAAGCGTGTGGGAGGGGTAAAACTGTAAAAACTCATGTTTTTTTATATGGTCTCTCTCATGGGTTTTCGCCTATATAGGCTGGGTCTGGAATGAACAAGGGTTCATTGTATGTGATTTGACTGGTCAGCTAATTGAGCCTTGGCGTCCTTAGAAGGCCTGGAGGAGGAGAAGGAAGGTGTCGTCGCCAAGAGGGACGAGGAGAGCCTCCCCTCGGAGACTGCCAGGCTGGTGTTGTCCCAGGAGAGAATGGAACAAGTGTGCCGGAGGCTCGTCAGCCTGGAGGGGCAAATAAAGAGACTCCAGGTGATTTGGAGAAGGAAAATAACATTTAGGGTCGCAAGGGAGATGTCTTAACTCAGGACATATAACAGCAAAATGGCCAAAAGCGGGGAGAAAAGCATTTAAGCGCTTGCTCTTCTTACGGCGCTGAAAATCGCCTGGAGAAATTGGACTTGGTTGGAAATGGCTGTTACGATGTGACTAAGAAGAGTTTTATTGTGTGTGCGTGTGCGTGTGTGTGTGTGTGTCTGTACCTCTTAAGTAAGGCGCTATTGATTTTTTTTGTCTTAGACTGTAGAAGAGGAACATCACAGGCTGCAGGAGGCCCTTTCTAAGTTCTCGTTAGAGGGCGGTCTCTTTGCCTAAGATGCCATCACGCCACCTGCTGGCCACTAGGTGAGCTGCTTACACACTGCACTTTGTTTTTGCGGCACTCACTTGGGGTAGGGCGCTGAACAGCGCATGGACGACGGGTACGGGGCAAGTTTGCCCATATTTGGTGCTGGTTGCACAGCGAGGAAACAGGAAATAGCCTGTTGCCTCATCCAGCTGGTTGGGACTTCAAGTAGACCACAGCCTAGCAATTTGTATTTGTCACCGTTTCAACGGAATGCTCTGGCTTTACTTTACTTGGCTTTTTGCGCAAATTTAGAGATGCATTTCCCCCAACAATTCCTAATTGTGCATTTTAGTTATTTTCTAGGGGTCCGGTGTGTAGAAAACCCTCCTGTATGTAAATGTGATGGCCTGAAATGAAACATTGAATGAATCAGTGTCTCTTCTTCTTTTCAGACCGTTATTTTACTGGTGCTTGTTTGGAGTGCAAGAAGCTTTCCGGAAATGTCCGCAAACCTTCGCTTCGCTGAGAAAACGCTCGGAGAGATGCTGGATAATTTGCTGGAGGATGAACAAGGGGAGGAAAATGGCTTGTACGGCCAGTGCTGTGGAATGTGTGTGTTTGTGTGCCTGTGTGCCCTTCATTGCGTTGCATCGCGTTATGTTGCATCGCGTTATGTTCTATAGTGTTATGTTGTATAGCGTCGCGGAGCATTACATTGCATAATGTGACGTAGCATTGTGTTGCGATGCGTACAGTTATGTAGCATAGTGTTGCGCAGTATTATGTAAAGGTACGTAGCATAGTGTTACGTAGAGTTACGTAGTGTAGCGTTATACTGAATTGTATATCGCTTCGCAACGATACGCAGCGAAGCGTAGCACTACGTTATGTTGCATAGCATTACGTTACGGTGTTGCGTAGCGTTGCGTGCTTATACAAAGAAAGGATTAGAAAGAAAACCAAAAAAGCCCCCTCTTTCGAGTGTTTATTTGCAGAGAGATTCCAAAAACAAAAGCGACACATTGCTCTTTGCTGCTTCCTATGAAGTGCTGTTCCACACCTACACACCGCTAAAGGAATCAAAAATCACATGATTGCCAAAAAGAAATACCTGGAAAGTTTCCCTAGGAAGCTATTGTAAAGCACTGCTGTGAATGGCACGGTCCTCATTCTTTGCCAAAGTACAATAGAAATGCACACATTGTATTTTAATAGTTGAAAATGATGAGGAAACTGTGTGTGAGGTTAATTTTCTGGAGGCTTCTTATCATAACAGACGTTGTGCTCTTTAGATATACTATGGCCCAACAAGCTGTTAGTAATGGAGACTTTGGTTGTGTTGACTGTTATTTATTCCTTTTTGGGGCTTTGGCTTTACCCGAATGGACGTGAGGCAACGCTGGGCCTGACCGAGAGCGTGGACGTAGGTAGATGTGAAGGCTAATGTAGAACATGGAACAAATGGAACATGGCAAGAACGCATGGTGACTTTAGTTATAGCGAGTGAGATGGAAGCGGATGAATGTCAGAGTAGGGTAGGAAATTCTAATAAATATAACGTATTTCCTCAACTAGTGGCCGCTCCTTTAATAGATGCCATGCCACAATTAATCATGGAGAGCATCACGCACTTCAATCAATACTCCCTTGAAATAATGCATTTGGAAAACCAAGGGGAAGTATTTGAGTTCAAAGATGCAACATTGTTGAGCCCTTTTTGACTGTGTTGCTAACCAAAACAGCAGAACTTAAAAAGCCAAGTGTGGAAGCTCCCCGCGCACTATTAAATATCTTACGTGGCGACGAGCCAGTAGTGTTTCCAGTGGGGAAAAAAACACTTCCCTCTAATAGACGCCTCCCTTTTACCGACCGGGGAAAAAATTGGTAGTGTTGACTCTTATACCACAGACTAGTTTCTTGTACAGTATTGAAGCTGATCGTATGCAATGTAACGATTAACAGCCACGTAAGAAAAACAATAACTCCCTTATAAAAACGCCCTCAAATTGATACCGCCGTTTTTCCCCTCAACAAACTAACACAGGTAAATGTAATGACCTCAATTCTTTGATGCCATCGTTCAGACACTAAAGAGTGCTATACCTGCTATTGAGTAACACCCCCACCCCACCACCACTATTTGCGTAAATCCACACTGGAGGGCCCCAGCACTGCTACACATGCAGATTAGCTCGTGTGTTCTATTCTTCCCTAAGAGCAACATCACTTGTATTGATGACACACACACACACACACACACAAACACATATTTATATATGTAAAATGTGTATAAAAAAACAACGCATAGCGTTATGTTGTGTTGCGTCGTCCTGCGTAGGGTTCTATTCACGTAGCGGAGCAGTTACTGGCGTAGCGTTACCTGCTGTCTTGTAACGACCATTACGTTGCATTGTGTTGCGCTCGTTGCAGAAATGATTACAAAAAAAAAACAGCCCTCTTTTGAATGTTTGTTTGCTGAGAGGTGTCCAAACTAAAATCTGTGGTGCCAGCCAATGGAGATGCTTGTAACAAAACACGGCCTTGAAAAAAATGTCAAAAGCTTTACCATAGGACATTAATTTAATTTGATTGAATGTGCCAAAATGGAGACTTTTGCAAGAAAATGTTCAGAACGTGCTACTATTGTATTATTAGACTTCACGTAATAATCACTGCAATTTCTGCAAGGGTCATCATGGAATTAGCTAAGCTATAAGAATTTAGAGCTAGAAGCTTGTATTATATTTTCAAAATGCCCCTTAGGCTTTTCTTTCTTATAAGTGATGACTATGCAAGAAATATACTGTGTATTTTGGGTTTTGATTTTACTGAGGCTGTTTAAATGATGTACACTTAAGGAAAACAAACGTGGTACGTTGTTTTTTTTTTTTTTAATAAATTGGGGAAATAAGAGTGTCTCTCTGTTTTATACCAAGAAGTTAATAGTCAGCAGTTTGTGTTTTCATGACTCAGCAAGTCGTGTTTTGCTTTCGATAAGCTTGATTTGGAAGCTCTAATGAACACACTCAGTTCCAGAAAGTTGGTTGAAAATTTTTCCCCCCCATTGCAAATAGAGTAATACAAGTTAACCCATGTAAGTAGGGGGTAAAATCCCAGATTTCATCCTTTGATAACATATATGCCAACATGTTCGCATTTAATATCATTAGGCTTTTAAAATGACACATGACTAGAGGGATTGATACAAAATGTTCACATTGGTCTGTGTGGTGCTTTCTTTTGCTTTTTGTTAGCATCCCATTTGTTGAGCATGTTAGAGTTTTATCAATTCTCATCAAGCATTTGAAATACAATGTACAGTCCCCTCCAAAGGTATTGGACCGGTAAGATCAATTCCTTTGTTATTGTTCTATACTGAACACATTTGGATTTCAGATCAAAAGATGAATATGAGACAAAAGTTCAGAATTCCAGCTCTTATTTTCATGGTATCGAGATGTTTTAAACTCAGGACAGAGAACCTTTTGTTTGAAGCCACCCACTTCAATTGAGCAAAAGTATTGGAACAAACATTATTAAATTAACTTAAAGTGAATAACATTTAATATTTGGTGGCATAACCCTTACTTGCAATAACTGCATCAAGCCTGCGACCCACTGACTTCACCAGACTGTTGCAATCTTCATTTTTAAAATGCTTTTCTAGGCCTTTACTGCAGCCTCTCAGTTGTTGTTTCTGGGGGTTTCTCACTTCAGTCTTCTCTTCAGGAGGTAAAATGCATGCTCTATTGGTTAAGGTCCGGTGATTGACTTGGCCTGATCTTCCACTTTTTCCCACTGATGAAGTCCTTTGTTGTGTTGGCAGTGTGTTTTGGGGTCATTATCTTGTTGCATGAAGAAGCAGCTTCTGATTAGTTAGAATGCATTTTTCTGTAAATTGCCAGACATGGTTTTGTAGACTTCAGAATTAATTCTGCTGCTACCATCATGAGTTATACCATCAATAAAGACTAGTGGGCCCGTTCCAGAACCAGCCATGCAAGCCCAAGCCATGACATTACCTCCACCATGCTTCACGGATAAGCTTGTGTGTTTTGGATCAAAAGCTGATCCTTTCTTTCTCCATACTTTGGCCTTTCCATCACTTTGGTAGAGGTTAATCTTGGTCTCATCAGTCTATAAAACTGTTCCAAAACATCTGTGGCTCATCTCTGTACTTTACAAAATCGAATCTGGCCTTCCGATTCTTTTTGCTGTTGACTGCTTTGCATCTTGTAGTATGGCCTCTCTGTTTCTTCTCTCAAAGTCTTCTTCGAACAGTGGATTGCGATACCTTCACTCCTGCCCTGTGGAGGTTGGCAGTGATGTCACTGACTGTTGTCTTTGGGTGTTTCGTCAAAAATCTCACGTTTCTGTCATCAACAGCTGTTGATACCCTTGGCCGGCCTGTTAAATGTCTGTTGCTCAGTACACCAGTAGTTTCTTTCTTTTTCAGGACATTCCAAATTGTTGTATTGCTATGCCCAATGTTTGTGCAATAGCTCTGATGGATTTTCCCTCTACTCTCAGCTTCAAGGTTCAGGTTTGCTTTTCTCCCATAGACAGCTCTCTGGTGTCCATGTTTGCTTAACAGCAAATTCAGTTTTCACAGGTGAAACCCAAAGCCAAAAATGAGCACTATCTAATTTTTAAGCAACCACTCTAAAAGGCAACGTCTGAACAACTAGAAACACCCACCAGTCACGTTCCAATACTTTTGCTCACTTGAAAAGTGGGTGGGTCCAAACAAAAGGTGCTCTGTCCTGAGTTGTTTAACACATCTAGATGTAAATCCGAAACTGGTATACAACAAAAAAAAAAGGTATTGACTTGTTAGCATTTTATCAGTTCCCATCTAAAATAGTATACAAAAAAGGACACAATGTAAAATCCTTATCAATATGCTTTAGCACTTTGTGTATTAAAGTTGCTATCTTGCTATATGTTAGCATGCCAACGGTTTACATGTTAGCATTTTATCAATTCTCATTTGAACTAGTACCCAACTTGGACATCATGTAAAATCCTTATTGATCCACCATTATGCTTTTATGTACTTGGGTTACTGTCTTGCAAAATGTTAACATACCAACTGTTAGCATTGCTATCTTGACAGGCTTCAGTATTTTCCGACTAGTCCATTGAAGACCAAGATGTTTCCAAATTAACATGATTTGTCCCCACAGGTTGTCAGCATGCTAGCTGTTACCATTAAGTTGTTATATACAGTCCTGCTCACAATTATTGGCACCCATGAAGTTTAAGTACTAAATTAGGAATATCTTCTGAAGAAAAAGAATAAAGTGAAACAATTTTTTTTCTGTAAATAAACTTCATTTGAGACAAAAGCGCTAATGCCATCCATCCATTTTCTGAGCCGCTTATCCTCACTAGGCAATGCATTTACATGATTAAGAGTCCTGCAGTTTTTTTTTGTTTTTCATTCATTTAGCTGTTTTTTTTCCCTAAAATTGGTTAATCTAACTTTTTACTCATGTTAATTATTTATCCATCCATTTTCTGAGCCGCTTCTCCTCACTAGGGTCGCGGGCATGCCGGAGCCTATCCCAGCTGTCATCGGGCAGGAGGCGGGGTACACCCTGAACTGAACATATAAACAAACAACCATTCACACTCACATTCACACCAATATTACAATATATAAGATAACAAAAATAATTTAAAAAATATATATTTTGGACCTCCAATGAAAAGATCCTGATGATATATGATATTGATATATGATATTTCCATGTATTTCTGAAGATACTATACACGTTATGCAAAAAACGAAGGGGTGCCAAATGCCAGTAATGCTGAGCAGGACTGTATATTTGTTTGGACGATTATTTTTCGACCAAGTGCTGCGCAGCTATGACATTTATGCAAATGTGACACCAGTCACTGAAGCATGAATCGTAACGGAACATCAAGACACACCATTTTGTTATGACAAAAACAGGCCGTTGTTGTGCAGGAGGATTTCATGTATCCAAGATCTTTAATACGCAATATGGCCAGAATCCACTGCATTTTTTTCATCTGCTGCATGGCCGGTAAGTCTGATCACTTAGTTTTAATGATACAATTTTGAACATACAATATGTAAAGCAATGGGAAATAAAGGTGATCAAATCTGAAGGTATAATGATCACAATTTATTGTTGAAAATAGCTTGTGTCCATTGTTCTTATTTTTTATTACAATATATATAGCTTCTTGAGTTATTCTTTAGTACAATATTTATAGCTTCTTGTGTCATGCTCCAGTGAACCACATCTCCCTTCTGCTATAAGGTGCAAAAGTATCAGAATCAGAATCATCTTCATTTGCCAAGTATGTCCAAAAAACACACAAGGAATTTGTCTCCGGTAATTGGAGCCGCTCTATTACGACAACAGACACTCAATTGACAGAGAACACTTTGGAGACATAAAGAAAAAACAAGTCACTGAGCAATAAAGGATTGCTCGTTCTTTTGTTGTTTGAAGATGCGTCTCACATCCTGTTCGCGGATGGTTAACGCAGAAGTCGGTGGAGTGATAGTGGTCGGTGGTGCGTCCGGGTGGGCGTGGGGTGTGAAAGTGTCCTTTTCAAATCTGCAGTAGAAGCTATTCAAGTCGTTGGCTAGTGTGCTATTGTTCTCAGCTTGGGGGGGATCGTCGCTTGTAATTTGTCAGCGATTGGAATGCATGCCAGACTGATTTAGAGTCGTTAGCGCGAAACTGTTTTTCCAACGTTGCTCCATACGTCATCTTTGCAATGTTAATTTCTTTAGTCAGCTGGTTTCTTCGATTATACAGGGCCCTGTCCCCGCTTTGATATGCGTCCTCCTTAGCTTGGCGACGGATGAGGACCATGTGTGACACTAGGCAATGCATTTATATGATTAAGAATCCTGCAGTTTTTTTTTGTTTTTCATTCATTTAGCTGTTTTTTTCCCTAAAATTGGTTACTCTAACTTTTTACTCATGTTTATTATTTATCCATCCATCCATCCATTTTCTGAGCCGCTTCTCCTCACTTGGGTCGCGGGCGTGCTGGAGCCTATCCCAGCTATCATTGGGCAGGAGGCGGGGTACACCCTGAACCGAACATATAAACAAACAACCGTTCGCACTCACATTCACACCAACGGGCAATTTCGAGTCTTCAATTAACCTACCATGCATGTTTTTGGGATGTGGCAGGAAACCGGAGTGCCTGGAGAAAACCAATCAAGAATTGGTTGATTATTGTAAAATGAAATGAAATAATATTGGTAAATTATGGTTTTTATTTACAATTGCTTAATTGTAAATGAAATAAAGAACATTATAAAATATTTTTTACATAAGCATTTTTTCATTTTTAATTTTATTAAATAATTGGTTGATTTATTGTAAGTAATGACAGACTGGTTAGAGCGTCTGCCTCACAGTTCTGATGACCGGGGTTCAATCCCCGGCCCCGCCCGTGTGGAGTTTGCATGTTCTCCCCGTGCCTGCGTGGGTTTTCTCTAAACAGTCGCTCACCGTGCAGCCTTATTTGCCTCCATTTTTTTTTTACAAATTGTATTAAATAATTGGCCAATTTATTGTTAAAATATTACTAAAATGATTGTAAACATTTTCATAAATGTATCAAATGCTTAATTAATTCTAAATTTTAAAAAAATGGAAAAAAAGATATACCTTCAACATTTCTGTTAATTGTATTAGTAATTGGTTAGTTCTTGCTATTTTGGTTAAAAAGAACATTTTACATCAATGTAATATTTTTTAAATCTATTTTCTTAATGTATTAGTTCATATATTGTAAATAAAACAAAAATGCGAAATAAGCAATTATACATATAATTTAACATTCTGTGTATTAAATAATTATTTCAGTCATTATAATTCAAAATAATTATCAAATCACAATAAAAATTAGAATGAATTATAATTTTATTTATTTATTAACTTTTCCAAAACGTTTTTTTAACTTTTTTTCCAAACAAGGCCCATCTGTCTGTTTTAAAAATCAAGTTTAATAATAATAATAATTAATAATAATGTCTTTATTAGCATATTCACCGTGGGAAAGGTCTATCTGAGGTTTTATTAGTGTTCAGTGCGCTTCCTGTGTGTAGTGTTCCCTACCAGGGCGAAGGTGTCCTTGGAGGTGGACAGGCCTTGGCTGAGAGTCCAGCTCGCCCACAGGGCCGTGCTGGAGTGCTGCTACCACACCGACGCGGCTTCTGTCCAAACCGCTTGGCTCATGCACGGCCAGCCCACCGACGGCACCGCTGTCCCGGTTCCGGTCCCCGTGTCAGACCGGGTGAGCTCAGGCTACACGACAAACGCCGGGGTCACCTGCGGGACCCTGACTTTTGCGGAGGTGAAGTTGGCCGATTCGGGTCTGTACCGATGCTGGTTCAACATCACTGGCATTTTCACGCCTGGCACCTACCTGCAAATCTACGGTAAGCAAGGGCCCAAGAGGAGTAGAAACTCGTGTTCCACCACTGTACTTGTTTCTTTTTTTCATCTGCTTTTGCGTATTCATGTTGCTATTTTGTTATATGTTAGCATATTAACTCTTAATATGGTAGCATTTCAGCCAGTCTCATTAGCCATTTGAAATAGTACAGGGCATGATGAAAAATCAATAGCAATCTGCTTTAGGGTGCTATTTAGTTCATTTATATGTTAGCATATTAGCTCTTAAAATGTTAGAAAATGTTAGCATTTTATCGCGTCTCATTAGTATTTTGAAAATAGTAGCTGACTACAGGGCATGATGTAAAACCATTATCAGCTTTAGCATACATTGGTTGCTTTCTTGTTCTATGGTACTGTAGTATTATAACGGTAAACATGGTAGCATTTTATCAGTTTTTGTTTGAAATTGTACCTGAATACAGGGCATGATGTGGTTGCTATCTTCTTATATGTTAGCAAATTAACTGCATTTTATCCAATCTCATTAGCCTTTTGAAATAATACCCCACTATGGGGCATGATGTAAAATTCTTATACAGTAAATCTGCTTTGGCGAACACAGTTATGCTATCTTGTTCTATGTTAGCATACTTACTGTTAACATGTTATCCAGTCTCATTAGCCTTTTAAAATGGTCCATGACTTCAGGGCAAGATGTAAAATCATTATCAATCTGCTTTAGTCTCTGCAGATTGCCATCATTTTGCAGTATACGTATCTAAGCATATTAACTATTAACATGCTACCATTTTATTGAATTTCATTAGTCTTTTAAATAGAAACTGACTACAGGGCATGATGTAAAATCCTCCTTAATCAGCCATGGCGCTTTCCGTATCTCGCCATGTGTTACCATACCAGTTGTTACCATATTATTTTTTCAATACCCATTTGAAAGAGTACTGACCTGAAAAGCAGCATGTAAAATCCTTATCGCTCTGCCTCAGGGCCTTCTGTACTTGGGTTGCCTTTTTTCCATGCTTAGGAATACCACAGGGTAACAAGTTAGCATTTTATCAGTTCTTGCTTGAAATAGTGCCCAATATAAGGGTAAGATGTAAAACATTTTTTGATCTGTCTTGGCGCTCTCTGTACTCTGTTTGCTTTTTTACTCTAAGTTAGCATACCAACTGTTAGCCTGTGAGCATTTTATTCAGTCTCATTAACCTTTTGAAATAATACCTGACTAAAGGTCACAATGTAAAATCATTAGCAATCTGCCTTCATAGAGTCTGTTTTAAAATTGCTATCTTGCCATATATTAGCATGTTAACCATCAAAATGTTCGCATTTTATTCGTTCACAATTTGAAATACTAGAGGGCACAGTACAAATATCCTTACCAGGCCTTACAGTGCTTTCTTTCTCTAGGTTAGCATTCCAACCGGTAGCTTGTTAGCATTCAACTTATCTGTGCAAGTAAGGCGACCACCAAATTTTTATCAGCATAGCATTATTTTTTAGTATGCTACCATTTTATCTAGTCTGTTTTGCCTTTTGAAATAGTACCTGACAATAGGTAAGCTTATGATCTTCCTTAGCGCGTTCTGTACTCTGGTTGCTAGCTTGTTCTATGTTAGCATATAGACTGTTAGCATGTTAGCATTCAAGGCATCTGTAGCCATCTCTGAGTGAGGTGCCGTGCAAATACGGGAGTCAAGTGCACTCTAAGCAGTGCTAACACTTTGTAAGCCATAAATCCTGTTAAAGGCACTCCTTGTTGTGTCAGTGTGAGCGTCCTTATTTGCTTGTCGAGCTAATCTGCACTCTGTAGAATGCTCTCATTAAAATCGCCCCCGCTCGTTTTCTTGAAAGGGTCTGCAAGTGCGCCGATAAGAGGAGGTCCTTTTCACAGTGAAAACGAGGCTTTTTGCCAAAATCTCATTAGTTGCAGTATAAAACTCCGCGGGGGATTATGCGATAACCCTTACCTAACAGTCCAATTGTCCATTCGTGCTATTCATATTGTCGACTTTTTTTCCTCCACCTCAAATGGTTCACTTGTGTAATGAAGCAATCTCGCAGAAAATCTTATCAGTCTCAGTCACTTGTTTCACAAAACACTGGTGGAAAAATACAGCATTTTCCACCTTTTTCCGGTGTCGCTGTTCTGAAGAAACGGCACTGACATGGAATAGGGGTACTAAGTTGATCTAGCATTTTCATATTCCGAATGATCGGTACCGACACAGAACGGGGGGAAAGTTTTGACTTGGCAATGTTTCGTCTTTCTTTTTTTGTGTCGCTGTTCTGTATGAATTCAGTTTCATGCTGTGTTTTAAAGCCGACAATTTGACAGCTTTTTTTCCCGTGTTACTGTTAGGTATGAACAGCACCGATACGGAATCCTCAAATTCAACCTGGTATTTTCTCGGCGTCACTGTTTTTGTATAAATATCATGGTGTCACTGTTTTGTATATAATAAATACATGACTGATTTTGACCTGCGTATGATTCTGTCCTCTATAAATTCAGGTCCATACTGCCTATTTAAGTCAAACTTTTGATGGCTTTTTTTCTGCGTCGCTGTTCTGTATAAAGCACACTGACACCTAATGGGGTCACGAAGTTGATCCAGATTTGTTCTGTCTTTTTCAGTGTCACTGTTTTACATAAACAGCTTTGACACAAAATAGGAATATAAAGTATACTGTGCCTGGCTTTTTCTGCATTTTTCCACATTGCCGTTAACGTGAAATTGTTACATCTTTTTTCCGCGTCCCTGTTGTTTATACACTGCACCAACACGGAATGGCGGTACAAAGTCAATGGACACGAAAACTATGTGATTGTGAATGGTTTAGTACAACTAACTAATGCAAGTAGACACTCAGTGCAAAGTGGCTAATTTGTGTTGTGACTGAGGAAGATTGTCTGACTTGACTAATGACTTATGTACGGAAGCGTGTTGCATTCACTTGGATAAAAAAAAAAAAAAAAAAATCCTGTTTTTCTGAGTAATTTGTTTGAGGGCTTTGTTTTTCTGACTCTTTTTTTCTGTTTTTCGGACAATTTTTTTTCCATCTGTTTTTCTGACTCATTTTTTTCTGAGTTATCGGGACACATCAAACTCACGCGAGAACCTGCGAACTGCAAGTGACTCTTTGCGGACTCACTAATGGCGGATTACTGCTCGCACACCTTCAACCTGCCCATACACGTTTACCTTACCGGTTCAATTAAGGTGCCTGCGTAATGCCGACAAACTAATAACAATACCATCTATGTGACTCAAAGAAGGGAGTATCTCCCAGTGTTTTAAACCCATATCAAAATAAAACTTGATCAAACTGAATAAGCTGGTCATGTTGCTTACTACGGATTCCGGAAAGAGTCACTTGGAGTTTGCAGGTTCTCGCGTGAGTTCGATATGTCCCTATAACTCAGAAAAAAATTAGTCAGAAAAACAGGTGGAAAAAAATTAGTCCGAAAAACAGAAAAAAATAGTCAGAAAAACAGATGGAAAAAAAATTAGTCCGAAAAACAGAAAAAAATAGTCAGAAAAACAAAGCCCTCAAAAAAATGACTCAGAAAAACAGGATTTTTTTTTTTATCCAACTGAATGCAATACGCTTCCGTACTTATGACCACATTAACTGAAAGTTACATATAACTTGAAAGTTAAGACTTGAGACTTGCTTATGACTTGCAAATATTTCACTTAGCCCCATCTCTGGTATTAACGGCACTAACACACCGCCTTTTTCCCATGACACCATTTTGTATACAGTGCTCTGAATGAGGGAGATGAAGTCAACGTGGCATTTTTCTGCCTTTTTTCTATGTCACTGTTCTGTTTAAACAGCAGTCAATCCCATTTTGCGACTTGTTTTCATGTCACTATTCTATATAAACGGCACTGACACAGCATTTTTATGTCTTCTTTCCTTGTTACTTTTCTGTGTAAACCACCGCTCAGGCACTATTCTGTCTACTGCGGTATCATCAGAGTTGTAAAAGAGGTATGAGATGGCATAGCATAGGTGACATTGGGACAAGTCCCAACAATTTGCGTCCTCACGCTTCTAATGACATGATGCGGTGTCGCTGTGTGTACGCACATACATTTACAGCAATTTCCTGCTTTGCTGGGTTCTGCAGAAGAGGAAAATGTGGGAAGAATGCTGGAAGTCTGACTTGAAATTTGCCCGTTTGTTCACGTCCAGAGCCGCTGAAGAAGACGATAAACCTCAGCGAAAAGACCAAAGACAGCCTCTTGATGGCCGAGGGAATGTTACTTTTTCTGTGTGTCCTGGTGCCTTCGGCCATGCTCCTGCGCAAGGTCAGATTTGCTACAGATTTAGCAGCACAAAATGAGTAATTCCCAACAGCCAAATCATCAAATGTGACTTTTTACCCTCTCCTCCCAGTCAAAGCAACTCCAAGCACTTCAGCAGAGGAAGGCAAAGAGGGAAGAGGAGAACATCTATCAGGTGGGGAAGACGAAAAAGTAGCACAACCTCAGAGCAGGAATCAAAGTTGCACATTAAACGAGCCATATACAATGTGTTTGTTACATGTCCAAAATTCCATGTGCAACAAACCACATCGAGTCATATGTCATATTAAAGCTCTTGACAAGTGCTTTGCAGATCTTTTATCATTTTTCAGGATGTCCATATGACATCAAAACATAGTTATCGTGCTGAACAGCAAGCAAGGCAAGATATGTTTGCGTTGTCTGCGTCACTGGTTTCATCAGTCTCTCACCCACGCAAACCAGCATAAAAACATTTGATATTCACCATGTAGGTTATTTGATATCATAGTACTGCTACAAGTGTAAGCAATTTGGTGAGGGTCAAAGATCAAGGTCGCAGGAAGGTCACTATGCCCAACATCAAAATATCTATTTTCTTCCAAGATTTGTATTTGATTCCCTCCAACCTTAGTGGACATGTAGAAGAGTGGGAGTCATTTTTACTATTTATTTTTGGTGGTGATACATCATGATTAGAAGGTGATGGAATCGGGTCAGAGTTAACTTCCAACAAGGTGAAAATATATTTTCAACAAACAATATTGAGTCACGTGTCATATTAAAGCTCTCGATTAGCACTTTCCAGGTCTGTAAATAATGTGTCAATATGATGATGATGACTGGTGAGTACCTTTCATCTCCAGGGCCTCAATCTGGATGACTGTGACAAGCCAGCGGGCCTCTACCACGATCTGGTTGCCATTGTGCAGGAAGAAATCCACCTGGAGAACCCATAAATGGAACAGAAGTGTCAAAATTAGTGGGGCAGAAAGAGGAGTCTTTGTTTATCAAACTGCATGTGATGTCTGCATATCCGATAGATTCGTGACTGCATGCATAGCTTATTGTATCCAGCAATATAGTGTTTAATCTGCTTCTCTGGTTTGTGACTCTATATTTATTTTTAACCTTGAAAAGACAACCCAAATTCAAAGTACATGGAATTAAAACTCCAAACAGATTTTATAGTCCTCTGTGGGCCATACTAAATTTATGTAAACTATAATGTAACAATTGAACAACTAATACGACTTTTATGAGCATTTGTGTGTTTTTATGACAGTTCCTCTGAGGATATGTTTTTTTTTTTTTAATAGTTGCACGGTGGGCAAATAAATAGCTCTATTGGTTGTCCATTCCCTATCGAGAACACCCTTTGTATTTTATTTTTTTAAAATGATTTTTTAAATAAATAAAATTTAAAACTACTCATGAGCTCTCTTTGCTTTTCAATGTTTTAATTTTTATTTTATATTATTTTTGTGTTTAGTTTTTTATTTGTTCATTTTCAGATTTTGTTTTCATTTTTAAATTATTTGTATTTGTTTCTTTGTTTTCTTTGGATTTTTATTTATTATTTAAAATTTATTATATGTTAATGTATGTTATTTTAATTTTTATTATTTTGATTTGAATGATTTATTTAACTTAAATGTGATGTATTGCTTTTGTGTTTCTTTTTTTTAATTATTATTCTTTATTTAATATCTATGCATGCAGCACTTCCACATTTGAGGTAAGGAAGCATGCTAAGTTTCAGTTGCCAGGCAAATGCATCGTGACAACATAGGAAACATGTTGAAACGCAAAACCAAGTTGACACTGAACATAGTCGGCATACCACAATGTTGGCAGGAAGAGCTATCACTTCATTTTTAAAAAGTAAAAATGAAATGTTGACCTTGACAAGTAGTAACACCAAACTATTGAATATATATTTTTCCATCAGATTGCATTCCAGTAGCTTAAATGGGATCAGGGCTGATCCCTAATGCAGTCCCACCTCCACCTTAAATTCGTCTGTCACACCTACAGCACACCTCACCGCTGTTCTGCTGCCCTCGTACATGTCCTGTATTATTCTAACATACTGCTCTGCCACCCCAAACTTCCGCATGCAGTACCACAGTTCCTCTCTGGGTACTCTGTCATAGGCTTTCTCTAGATCTACAAAGACACAATGTAGCTCCTTCTGACCTTCTCTGTACTTTTCCATCAACATCCTCAAGGCAAATAATGCATCTGTGGTACTCTTTCTAGGCATGAAACCACACTGTTGCTCGCAAATACTCACACACGTCTAGCCTCCACTACTCTTTCCCATAACTTCATTGTGTGGCTCATCAACTTTATTCCTCTAGAGCTCCCACAGCTCTGCACATCACCCTTGTTCTTACAAATGGGCACCAGCACACTTTTCCACCATTCCTTAGGCATCTTCTCACGCGCTAGAATTCTATTGAACAAGCTGGTCAAAAACTCCACAGCCACCTCTCCTAGATGCTTCCATACCTCCACAGGAATGTCATCAGGACCAACTGACTTACCATTTGTCGTCCTCTTTAATGCCTTTCTAACTTCCCCCTTACTAATCATTGCCACTTCCTGGTCCACCACACTTGCCTCTTCTACTCTTCCTTCCCTCTCATTTTCATCATTCATCCACTCCTCGAAGTATTCTTTCCATCTAGTTAGCACACTGCTGGCACCAGTCAACATATTTTCCATCTCTATCCTTAATCACCCTAACCTGCTGCACATCCTTCCCATCTCTATCCCTCTGTCTGGCCAGCCTGTATAGATCCTTCTTCATCACCCCTATTTCCTTCACCAACATGTCGATTACAATCTGCACCAATCACGACTCTCTGTGTCTGGGATGCTCAGAACTACTTCGTCTAGCTCCTTCCAGAATTTCTCTTTCACCTCTAGGTCACATCCTACCTGTGGGGCATAGCCACTAATCACATTATACATAACACCCTCAATCTGATACTCTTTTCACCGCTAAGACATTCTTAGCCAACTCTTCTTTTAAAATAACCCCAACTCCATTTCTCTTCCCATCTACACCATGGTAAAATAATTTAAACACTGCCCGTAAACTTCTAGCCTTATTGCCTTTCCACCTGGTCTCCTGGACACACAATATATCAACCTAATCATCATGTCAACTAACTCCCGAGATCTGCCTGTCATAGTCCCAACATTCAAAGTCCCCACATTCAGTTCTAGGCTCTGTGCTTTCCTCTTCTCTTTCTGCCGAAGAACCCGCTTTCCACCTCGTCTTCTTTGACCCACAGTAGCTGAATTTCCAACGGCGCCATATACATACATATATATATATATATATATATATATATATATATATATACATACATATATATATATATATGTATATGTATGTATATATATATATATATATATATATATATGTATATGTATGTATATATATATATATATGTATATGTATGTATATGTATGTATATATATATATATATATATGTATATGTATGTATATATATATATATATATATGTATGTATATGTATGTATATATATATATATATATATATATATGTATATGTATGTATATATATATATATATATATATGTATGTATGTATGTATATGTATGTATATATATATATATATATATATGTGTATGTATATGTATGTATATATATATATATATATATATATATATGTATATATATGTATGTATATGTATGTATATATATATATATATATATATATATATATATATATATATATATGTATATGTATGTATACATATATATATATATATATATATATATGTATGTATATGTATGTATATATATATATATACGTATATATATGTATATAAATTAATTAATAAATTACTGTCGGTCATTTAAACTTTGTGACAGGTCCAAGAAACGGACCAATTTTGATCGGATGCTGTGTTGAGACGCCATCGCCCATTGGCCACAGCGATCCCGGAGTGGGCGGAGCCTCGGTGCCGGGCGAAACAGGCTATGGGGCCGATTCGGGAGTCTGCAGGAGTGGGCTAGCATGGCGTCGAGCAAGAAGAGCGCTGGGAGCGGCAGGTTCGACAAAAGTGTCAACGGGAGACGCTCGTCCAAACAAAAAGAGGCTCCAGTGGGTGAGTCGAGTGGTTTTTTTTTTTGGGGTTGTCTCCTTCGAGCCCGCCCCTAACACGTACTTGCAACCTCCTGCGAGTTTAGCCGCTAACAACACGAGCTGGGTTTTAATCCGTTAGCCTCTTAGCTCCACACATCAAAACAATGGGTTTGTGATGCCATTAAAGCGTTCCTCTTGTCTTTGAGGGAAATGTACTTCATTACTTTACTTTCAGTGATTTATGGTCACTTTCGAACGTTTTTTTGTGTCCCAACTTTCATCCACTCACATTGACTGGACTCACCTGAGCACGTATTTGATAAAAGTCGTAGATTTACGTGTGTGTGTGTGTGTGTGCGATTAGTCATTGTGATGTTCCACAATGGTGACGTGAGGTGTGACGTCAGCCCAGAGCGGATGTGCGTCGCAACACTGTACTGTACGCACACTCCATTGACATCTGCACTCTTTGCTCTAAAATTTCTTCCAAAGCTCGTCTTCCGACTCCAAAGTCACTTTCAGCAGGGAGTGGCACCTTTGCTCATAAGTGAGTCATTTCTTCCCATGGCTTGGTATAGTGGGAGAGCGGTAAATGCCCGATGGATGTTCTGTGTGTGTGTGTATGCGTGCGCGCGCGCGCGCAGACTCGTGGTATTTTTGGTTTCCCCTCACTGTTCAAAAACGTGCTAGGTTAATGGAAGATGCTTGCTTATCTTTGGTGTTTACCTAAAAACAAAGCAATGTCAAGCGTCTTGAAGCTGGTCGAGACTTGATTTTCGTCAGGTTCAGAGGCAATTTCTCTCAGAGGAAGTAATGGAAATAGAATACAGTGAACCTCAGTTTATTGTGGAGTATACATTCCAGAACCCCCCACAAAAGGGCAAATCTGCGATATACAGTGCCATGAATATGTATTTGCCCCCTTCTCAAATTCTTATATTTTAACTTAAAAATATAACTTAAAATGCTCCTTTTAAATGGTGATTTATTAAGAAAAAAGAAAACTATTCAGTAACCTGGGTTTGTGTGAAAAAGTAATGACCCCTTTTGTTAAATCTTGAATTCATTGTGGCTAATCACAATTGGCTCATCACAGTTGGTTCATTTTCACTGATCACACCCAAGCCTGATTACCTCCAGGCCTGTTCAATCAAGAAGTCACTTAAACAAAATCTGTCCCGACAAAATCAAGTCAGACAAAAGGTCTAAAAAAGATGGAACAAGATGACACAATCCAAAGAAATTCCAGAACAGCCGAGAAATAATTGGCACATATGTATCAGTCTGGAAAGGGTTACAAAAGCCATTTCAAAAGCTTTTGTATTCCAGTGAACCATAGGGTGAACCGCCATCCTCACTTGGAGAAAACATGGAACAGTGGTGAATTTTCCCAGGAGTGGCCGGCTTAGAAAGATTACCCCAAGAGAAAAGCAATGACTCATGCAGGAGGCCACAAAGGAACTCGGGACAAGTTCTAAAGAACTGCAGGCCTCCCTTGCCTCACTCTGTGTCAGTGTTCATGACACAACAAAAAGGAAGAGACTGAGCAAAAATGGCATCCATGACAGAGTTCCAAGGCAAAAAACACTTAATTTCAGTTGTTGCTACTGATGATGGCCCAACCAATTACTAGATTTAGGGGGCCATTACTTTATCACACAGGGCCAGATAACTTTGAATATTTTTTTACCTTATGAAATGAAATCACCATTTAAAAACAGCATTTTAAGTTCACTTGGGTTATATTTTTCTTACATATACATTTGTTTGATGATCCTTAGATCTGAAAGTGGGGAAACTATGCAAAAGTAGGAGAATTTGAGAAGGGGGCCAATACTTTTTCACAGCACTATATATATGGGTCATTCCACGGATGTGGTGAAATGTTACGAGCAATTATTAACGGCAAAATACATAAAAGCCATCAAACATTAACACACAACAGTATCAGAATCAGAATCATCTTTATTTGCCAAGTATGTCCAAAAACACACAAGGAATTTGTCTCCGGTAGTTGGAGCCGCTCTAGTACGACAACAGACAATTTACAGAACACTTTGGAGACAGAAAGACATTGACAAAAAAAAAAAGTCACTGAGCAGAAAAGGGTTGCTAGTTATCTGGTAATGTGTTTTTTTTGAGTCCTCAAGCACTATCGCCAGTAATCAGGTATCAACATGTACAACCCCAATTCCAATGAAGTTGGGATGTTGTGTTAAACATAAATAAAACAGAATACAATGATTTGCAAATCATGTTCAACCTATATTTAATTGAAAACACAACAAAGACAAGATATTTAATGTTCAAACTGATAAACATTGTTTTTTAGCAAATAATCATGAACTTACATGTTTATGGCTGCAACACATTCCAAAAAACCTGGGACAGGTGGCAAAAAAGACTGAGAAAGTTTCGGAATACTCATCAAACACCTGTTTGGAACATCGAACAGGTGGGTGCCATGATTGGGTATAAAAGGAGCTTCCCTGAATTGCTCAGTCATTCACAAGCAAAGATGGGGTGAGGTTCACCTCTTTCTGAACAAGTGCGTGAGAAAATAATCAAACAGTTTCAGGACAATGTTCCTCAACGTACAATTGCAAGGAATTTAGGGATTTCATCATCTACGGTCCATAATATCACCAAAAGGTTCAGAAAATCTGGAGAAATCACTGCATGTAAGCGGCAAGGCCGAAAACCAACATTGAATGCCCGTGACCTTCGATCCTTCAGGCGGCACTGCATCAAAAACCGACATCAATGTGGAAAGGATATCACTGCATGGGCTCAGGAACAGTTCAGAAAACCAATGTCAGTAAATACAGTTCGGGGCTACATCCGTAAGTGCAACTTGAAACTCTACTATGTAAAGCAAAAGCCATTTATCAACAACACCCAGAAACGCCGCCGGCTTCTCTGGGCCCGAGCTCATCTACGATGGACTGATGCAAAGTGGAAAAGTGTTCTGTGGTCCGACGAGTCCACATTTCAAGTTGTTTTTGGAAATTGGGGATGTCGTGTCCTCTGGGCCAAAGTGGAAAAGAACCATCCGGACTGTTATGGACCCAAAGTTCAGATGCCAGCATCTGTGATGGTATGGGGCTGTGCTAGTGCCAATGGCATGGGTAATTTACACATCTGTGAAGGCACAATTAATGCAGAAAGGTACGTACAGGTTTTGGAGAAACATATGCTGCCATCCAAGCAACATCCTTTTCATGGACGCCCCTGCTTATGTCAGCGAGACAGTGCCAAACCACATTCTGCACGTGTTACAACAGCGTGGGTTCGTAGTAAAAGAGTGCGGGTACTAGACTGGCCTGCCTGCAGTCCAGACCGGTCTCCCATTGAAAATGTGTGGCGCATTATGAAGCGTAAAATATGACAACGGGGACCCCGGACTGTTGAACACCTGAACTTGTACATCGAGCAAGAATGGGAAAGAATTCCACCTACAAAGCTTCAACAATTAGTGTCCTCAGTTCCCAAACGTTTATTGAATGTTGTGAAAAGAAAAGGTGATGTCACACAGTGGTAAAAATGACCCTGTCCCAGCTTTTTTGGAACGTGTCGCAGCCATCCGTCCGTCCATCCATCCATCCATTTTCTGAGCCGCTTCTCCTCAGTAGGGTCACGGGCGTGCTGGAGCTTATCCCAGCTATCATCGGGCAGGAGGCGGGGTACACCCTGAACAGGTTGCCAGCCAATCGCAGGGCACATATAAACAAACAACCATTCACACTCACATTCACACCTACGGGCAATTTAGAGTTGTCAATTAACCTACCATGCATGTTTTTGGGATGTGGGAGGAAACCGGAGTGCCCGGAGAAAACCCGCGCAGGCACGGGGAGAACATGCAAGTTCCACACAGGCGGGGCCGGGGATTGAACCCCCGGGGTCCTCAGAACTGTGAGGCAGACGCTCTAACCAGTCGTCCGCCGTGCCGCGTGTTGCAGCCATAAAATTCTAAATTAATGATTATTTGCTAAAAACAATGAAGTTTATCAGTTTGAACATTAAATATATTGTCTTTGTAGGATATTCAAGTAAATATAGGTCAAACATGATTTGCAAATCATTGTATTCTGTT